>NW_021836139.1:15000-105000 GCF_006345805.1 Octopus sinensis
CTTTATTGAAGTTTGTAGGTGTATGAAAGTATCTGTGAACCACATGTACATATTTACATGTACACTATATCATCATGATCAACATCATAATCATCATCGTAATCATCTTCATCCTCGTTGTCATCATCGTCGTTGTCATTGTCGTCGTTGTCATCATCATTGTCATCATTGATGTTGTTATCCTCATATTCATTATCATCATTGAATGTCTGTCTTCCATCCTAGCAGTGGTTGAGCAGTTCACTAGAATCCAATAAACTGGAGGATTGTATCAACCTCCAATGTCTACTTTAACATGGTTTCTTATTTCTTTTACTGCCTACATGGGGCTACACATAGAGGGGACAAACAAGGACAGACAAATAGATTAAGTCGATTATATCGACCCCAGTGCGTAACTGGTACATGAAGGATTGTGTAGTAAGCAGCATCATAGTGAAAATAAAGAGCAGCAATGAACTAAAACCATAGATGAGAAACAGAGAAACAGAGAGATGTTGTGTGGGACAGATGGATAAAGAAGACGTAAGGGAGAAAGAGGCATACAGGGACAGAGATGGAGGTCAGGGATGCATAGGGAGGAAATACTGATGAACAAAGGTAAAGTGACAGTCAACATCATCATCATCATCATCATCATCATCATCATTTAGCGTCCGTTTTCCATGCTAGCATGGGTTGGACGGTTCAACTGGGGTCTGTGAAGCCAGAAGGCTGCACCAGGCCCAGTCAGATCCGGCAGTGTTTCTACGGCTGGATGCCCTTCCTAACGCCAACCACTCCGTGAGTGTAGTGGGTGCTTTTTATGTGCCACCTGCACAGGTGCCAGACGGAGCTGGCAAACGGCCACAAACAGATGGTGCTTTTACGTGCCACCAGCATGGGGGCCAGGCGAGGCTGGCAATGGACACGAATGGATGGTGCTTTTACGTGCCACCGGCACGGGGGCCAGGTGAGGCTGGCAACGGACACGAGCGAATGCTGCTTTTACGTATGTATGATAATTTATTGTGGAATTCAGAAGGGTAACCAGATAACTAATATGTTAGAGAATATGGCATATTTGACATAGAGTTAAATATTTAAAACTTTTTGTTAATTAGATGGCATATTAGGCAATCTTTCCTAAAATTTGGCTCATGCAATAGAAAGAATGGCTCACATTTGTTTGTGTTTTGTTTTTTTATTGCTGAGACTTTAACTACCTGGAGGCTAATGATTATTCTGATCACTACAGATAATTGGCAGAAATTAATGTAAAAAATTAAAGCCTGGAGAGTAATTTTGTTTGGATATCGCCAGACTTAAAGCTGAAACATTAATTGTTACTGAAGTCTAATGAGTATTGCTATCTATGTCATATCTCTTACAGTTTATCAGATTATGTTTAATTAGAAACGTACTTTAGCTTTTAAAAGAAACTTAAAAATGTTAATCGTTCATAATATCAACAAAATTGTTATGATGAAAATTTTGTCTTTTGAGATTGTAGAGATGTTAGTGCAGAGGTGAATAGATGTGTGCTACGTGTAAGAAGTTTAATGGATGATAGTCTTAGATTCATCACAGTAAAGAAACATACATACAAGTTCTTCTGAATGGTTAACATGACTGATGTGGGCAAAAAATAGACATATTGTTGGCAAAGAAATAGATAACTGAAGCAACTGAGGTAGACAGAGATTGTTTGTCAGAGTAATCAACCATAACTAGTTATGGGGAAACATACCTGTAGGAGCTTAATCTAAACCTAGGCACCACAATCATGGTTGACAAAGGAGCAAAAGAACTATTCTATAAGGACCTCTTGCAGACTTCTCACTGCTTCCCATCTTCAGTTGCATCAATACAAAGTGAATATTCACATATATGCTTGAAATAAATCCTCATTTTATGTATTTAGAGTGCTTAACAGTGTATGGAGTTACAGGCTTATAAAATAGTAGGGCTTGCCATTAAAAAAAAATTCATGTCACTGAGAATATTTTCATAAATATATTATTTACAAGCTTAGGAAAATAGGAAACAGAGATGAGTTTCTTTCACATATGCTGAATTTTCAATGTGAATGAGTGTCTGGGAGAATGAAACTGTTCTAAGAAACATCGATAATCATACAAACAAACAATATATTAATCCAAGTTTGTTGTACCAAGTACAAAGCTTACATAAGAGTATATAAAAGTATGCATATGTGTTTGAGTATGAGTATATGTGTACATATGTATGAGTGTTTGTGTGTACAAGAAGCTTGGGCTAAATTTGACAATTTGCATCAAAGGAAAAGAAAACACTATGTCATTGAAAAATAATGTATTTTAAAAAATCAAAAAATATCAACTAGATTATGGCTGTTTACTCAAAGTATCTATCCTCAGCTCCCTCCACAGTCTCAAGAGAGCTCCAGAACCTGGCACATGCATTTGGAAGATCTCAAAACATCTTCTTGATCTTTGCCACAAGATTGGAACCATGTGGTTGGTAAGCAAGCTACTTAGCACACAACCACTCCTGCGCCTATTGAGTAAATGAGTACATCATAGAGTTCTAAAGACTCTTCAGGCTTCAAGAGTAAAAGGTAACCTCATTAATGTTGGTGCCATGATGAAAAAGCACTCAAAACACTGTGAAGTAAGTGGCTGGCAACAAGCAAAAATGATGTTGGGCAAAAGAACTCTTTAGACTTGTTTTCAACCTGACAACCCCCTGTAATGTTCCGGCTTGATTCCCACTGCATGGCATCTTGAGCAAGTGTCTTCTACTATAGTCTCAGGCCAACCAAAGCCCTGTGAGTGGATTTGGGAGATGGAAACTGAAAGAAGCCCGTTGTATATATGTATATATATATATATGTGTGTGTGTGTTTGTGTGTCTGTGTTCGTCCCACCAACATCGCTTGACAACTGATGCTGGTGTGTTTACGTCCCCGTAACTTAGTGGTTCGGCAAAAAAAAAAACGATAGAATAAGTACTAAGCTTACAAAGAAGAAGTCCTGGGGTCGATTTCCTCAACTAAAGGCGGTGCTCCAGCATGGCCACAGTCAAATGACTGAAACAAGTAAAAGAGTAAAAGAGAGAAAGAGTATATATTGTATTGTTATTCTCTGAAAAGTCTTTAATTATATTTCATAGTCCGAGTACATACTGGTCTTTAGATATACACACAGCAGATTAAAGGTAACCTTGGTAAATTTAGATGAGGATTTTGAAGAGAGGATTTTACCTTGGGACAGCAAAGCACCTACAGTTGCTTTGAACTCTGAACCAAGTATCTACACAACAACTTGAAGAAGCTAACTTAATCATAAATAATATGAATAGTTATTAATTAGAATGTATTGTCAATATCCCATTTATCAGATGTAGATGCATTCAAGTTTTGTCTAATACCAGAGAGTTTGTATATATTTATCAGGATAATCTTTCTTATGGCTGGCATTATATTTGATTCATATAATAGCATGTTGCCTCAGAGGAAAGTAATGAGCTGCTAGAGTTTGGAATTTGTGGCTGGCATATATGAATGCTTGAATAAATCATAGGAAATGAGGTAACTATCAAGATTCTATAAACAAAACAAATAAAATAAATACCAGAAATTCCAAAATAAATTTGAATTTGAGAAGTTTCTAAAGATTGAAGAGAAAGCATTGATAATTTCAACATTTTCCTTTTCTTTATTAACTGTTATTGAGTGTATGCTTGTGCAATGAAGTGCATCAGATCTAAAAGCATAATATTTTCAAATGGTCTTTGATCAGCAGTAAGCTAATGAGATAATTGAAAAATAATGCATTAATTGACTGTTGAAGAAAACATCTAAAACAAAAGAATGGAAGAAATGAATGAGTTAATGAAATAATGAAACCACAGCCAGTTCTGAACTAAAGAATAAAATACAAAAACTAAAATATTTTTTAATTAAAGAAATGAAACTTAGGCTTAAGTACCTGATTATATCAAGTCTAAGACCAATTGATATAAAACTGATTCTAACAAAATTCTTCATGCAGAAAATTGGTTAGAAATTTTAAGTAGAGAATATTACCAAATGGTAAGATAGCTGAGAGTCAGGTGAAGAAAAGAGATATTTATGGAATGAGATGAAAAAATATCCTGAATTCATTTATGCAAAGAAAAGAGGAGAATGATGACTAGTTACATAGGAGCACAAAGCCACAGATTTAAATTATAAATCAAATTGTATAATATGCATGAGTGGGGCATGGATGACTGTTAGAAATATTAGCAAAATGAAATGATTATAGCTTAGAACTGAAATTCTGCTACAGTCTTGGTTTGTCTAAAAGATATTTACATTTTCTGGCACTCAATACAATAAGAATTATATTAATAATTTTTAATATTAGCAAAAATTAACTTATTGGCGTAGGAATTTTCTGAACTGGCTCAGAATTTTATCGCATTTGCTTCTGACCCCAAAATATGGAAAATAAAGATGACCCCAGTATGAACTGAACTCATAATTTAAAGGAATGTAGCTAAATATTTTACAGGACTTTTTCCAGCCTTGTATTGATTCTGCAAATTTCTTGTTCAAGTATTATTAGTAATAATAATATCAGTGATTTCTTATTCTGACCATAGGCCATACCCTTGGAGGGAAGACTGTAGTCAGTTTTAATAGGTTTGACTGGTACTTGATTGATCATCTGGAAAGAAATAAAAAAAGAAAAAAAATTTCTTCAGTGAGATTTGTACTTAGAATGTTGAGGGCCAACACTAAATGCTGAATGCTAATTCTTTTGTAATTAAGATAATAAAGAGGCATTACAATGCAAACCAATCAAAACTAAAAGAGAGATGTTGTGTGATATTATATGCAGAGAAGTGTGAAATAATAAAATGCAGAGAAATGGAAAGAGAAGGTGATAGCCACTCAAGAAGGCACAATGCATCTAAAATACCTTGTCATCTTTAGCTTTGGGCAAATATTCTCCTTATATCATCCTACAGGAAAGAAATGAAAACTTGACCTGTTCACCCACACCATAACTGCCACATATTCAGCTTTTCACGAAGGCAGGAAATTCTTTCTCCATTCCAACAATACTCTTTAAGAAATACTTTAAAAAATTGATGAGATTTTAATTCAGAAAGAAAAGGTACTTTCAATTTCCTGCACCTTTCTTCATCCATTCATCAAACGGAGGAACATCCTGAAACATGTTTATACTGCTCTCCTTCATCCAAAGAATTGTTAATTTACAAACTTCAAATGGCTATTCTACTAATATTTTCCATCTGACAAATAGTAACAATCACCTAACAACTGTTTAATATCCTGCCATTGTATCTATTTGCTAGATTTCAGGCTCTGGACATAAAAATTATTTTCAGTGACTAACTTAATTCACTTTTATAAAAATATTTGCATAGATTCTTTCACTTCTTTACATACAAGTGAGAGACACAATACATAAGATGAATGCAGAAATGCATGACTCATTGTTTAGTATTAAGACTAATTCTTGTTCAGTATTTCATCATCATCATTTAACATCTGTTTTCCATGCTGGCATGGGTTAGACAGCTTGACAAAAACCGACACTGTGTTCCAAAGTCCGTTTTGGCTTGATTTCTAAAGCTGGATGCCCTTCCTAATGCCAACCACCTTACAGAGTGTACTGGGTGCTTTTTATGTGGCACTCACACCAGTGCCTTTTACATGGAACCACTGCCCTATTTATATTTTCAATTTCATTCTAAACGTTTTTGAGATGATTATAAAATACTGGTGTAAACCATTGATTACACTTTAAAGTTCTAAAAACTTTGGGAATAAGGCAAACTTACATAGTTAGGGTGATTTTCATCATAGTTTCAATGCCTTATAGAAATATTTACATATTGACTTTTATCTGTGTCTCATCCTTATAAATTTAAGGACTTTACCTGTATAATAATATAATGAAATTATTGTATACAGTGCTCAGGTGCACCACAACTTGACAAAAGTGCATATAAAGCATATGTAGTAATGCACAAATGTCTGGGAAGGGAACAGTGTATGAGTCAGATACATGCATGTGTGTGTATGGAGGGGAGAAAATCAGGTGTAGTGTTGGCGAATCTCAGGAAGCATGGAAGTTTTGAAGGATGCAGCACTCCGACAACTAACAACTGCTGCTGGCATTTTGCTCCATGCTTCAGCAACTCTTAGCATGAAAAAATGTTTCTGAAAGTCATGGGAGCTGTGCTGTTTTCTGACTTTGTAAACATGTCTATGGGTGTTAGACAGGTGGAGTTTGAAAAGGTGCTCAAAGTTATTGTTTGTAAGATGGTTAATAATTCTATGGGTGTCTACCAAGTCAGCTGCCAGACGTTGGAGTTTCAATGTGTCCATGCCCAGGTAAGTAAGGCATTCAGAATATGGCAAATGCCTGATGGAGGGTATTCTCTTGGTTGCACGTTGCTGAACGGTTTCCAGATGATTAATATCCTGGGCAAAGAAATATATAAACTATCTGTTGTCTCCAACTAAATGTCACTAAACTGGAGATAGTTGGTACAACCATAGAACAATATCATGTATTCATCTTTTATATTTTTTTATATTCAAGTTTTATTTTGAAGATAACATGATAATTATATTTCATGAGGCTAAACAAGTCTTTTAACAAACTATTTAATCAACTAAATAATCAATCATTTCTAAGAAATGTACAAAAATACTGACAATTTCTCATTTTAAATGAGACTTTGATAAGATTGTTATAAGCACTATCATGAAATTTTAAAGCTATGCACTTTGATTATTTTCTTCTTTCGATATAGTTCAAAACTTTCCATGAAATATAAATTTATTTAGAAGCAACAAAAGTCAAATTCCTTGAATTCTAACATAGAAAATTAAAGAGAGGGAAAATATTCTTCTAATAGTTTATTCTTGTGATTTATCAAGAAAAGACAATTCTTGCTTATTTGATTTTAAATACTGAATACTATGTCTAACAAAATGTGGGTGAAACTAATTTAGTAATTTTATCAGTTGGCATAAATTGTTAAAAGTGAATACATTGAAAAAGTGATAAATCTAAATATTTTTTAAAAATCACTTTTACTACATGTTAATGTTATTGTTATTGATATCTAATGTAATATCAATAAGTTTTAAAATGTTGAAGACTAATATTTGCGGAATATTGAATTATATTTCTGAAAATTTATTTCCAAACATTTTATATTATTTTCAGTTGGAGAGTTGCTGCTAGTGTTATTTAGCCCCAGGCTAGGTCAGTCTTGGGTCAATAGACCTATGATCAAAGGTGTTCCGACCATAACCAACCACAATCACTTCGGTTTTTTTTTATATATCTAGGATTACATTTTCTCACGTGTCCTTCTATTTTAAAGTGGCCAATATGATATGGTTTGGGAATTTTAGCTGTTCTTTCTTCCTGATCAACTGACTGAACAAAGGTTTCTTCAATTGCTTGTTTTGTTAGTTCAAATATGTTAGCCATGACAGAATCAATAAAATTCTGTGCAAATACTTATTTCATTTATATCTTATAGTTCTCTACCAGACATTTCTGTCATAATATTCAACTAGCATTAACTTCAGCCTTTCCATGATCTAGAATACAAGAAATGCATTTATGCTATGAGGAATTCAGTCAACTTACACCCCTCTTCTAAATATATTTACCTGCACATAATCTTTTCTATTCTAGGGACAAGGCCTGAAATTTTTTTTTTGGGGGGGGGGTCTGAAATTTAAGTCAGTTGGATTACTCCCAGCATGCAACTGGTACTTACGATTATCTCTTGGAAATTAACATATTTTGGAGTCATTATAAACAGATGATTAAACAGATGATTAAACTCTCAACAGTTTAATATAGATAGCAATCATCATCATCATCATCATCATCGTTTAGCGTCCGTTTTCCATGCTAGCATGGGTTGGACGGTTCTACTGGGGTCTGTGAAGCCAGAAGGCTTCATCAGGCCCAGTCAAATCTGGCAGTGTTTCTACGGCTGGATGCCCTTCCTAACGCCAACCACTCCGTGAGTGTAGTGGGTGCTTTTTACGTGCCACCCGCACTGGTGCCAGACAGAGCTGGCAAACGGCCACGAACGGATGGTGCTTTTTATGTGCCACCGGCACGAGGGCCAGGCGAGGCTGGCAACGGACACGAAACGGGGCGGTGCTGGCAACGGTCGATATTTCTTTATTACCCACAAGGGGCTAAACACAGAGGGGACAAACAAGGACAGACAAAGGGATTAAGTCGATTACATTGACCCCAGTGCGTAACTGGTACTTTATTTATCGACCCCAAAAGGATGAAAGGCAAAGTCGACCTTGGTGGAATTTGAACTCAGAATGTAATGGCAGACGAAATACCGTTAAGAATTTCGCCTGGCTCGCTAACGTTTCTGCCAGCTCGCCACCTTATAAAGAGAGCATAAATCGACACTACTGACTGGTTCTCATAAAAGTAAACAAAAGCAAGTATTTTATTGTCTTCATCAAGATTATCATTATTTTAATGCCTACTTTTCCATGCTTGCATAGGGTAGATTAAAGTATGTTGGGCCAGATCAGAATTTTCTGCAGCCAGATGTCCTACATGTACCAACTCCCACCAGTTTCCCAATAGCATAATGAGTTCCCATTCTGTCAAACAACAAACTGCTAGAAATGTTTACACAGAAAACTGAAAACAAACGACACCATATGAAAGTGCCTTTTGTTTACAAAGATAATGCAACATATCAAGACATGCTTTTGTCATGGACCACAAGCAAATAACATTGCCAGGAAGCCATTCCTTACAAACAAGAGAACGTGAATTAAAGATGAAATCAAACAAACACACACACAGATACACGTACATATCATCATTTAATGTCTATTGTCCATGCTGGCATGGGTTGGACAGTTTAACTAGAGCTGGCAAGCTGGAAAGCTGCACCAGGCTCCAGTCTCAGTTTGCATGGTTTCTACAGCTTGATGCCCTTCCTAATGCCAACCACTTTACAGAGTCTGCCAGGTGCTTTTACATGGCACCAGCACAAGTGATTTTTACGTGACACCAGCAATGTATACACACACAAATAAAAATAAATGCGCCCCTTTAAAGCCTGGTTTCCCGGTTTCTATGGTGTATCTGTTCCCCAGCTGGACGGGACGCCAGTCCATCGCAGTATTACTCATTTTTGCCAGCTGAGTGGACTGGAGCAATGAGAAATGAAGTGTTTTGATCAAGAACACAACGTGTCACCCAGTCCAGGAATTGAAACCACAATCTTACGATCATGGTGCTGACACCCTAACCACTAAGCCACGTGCCTCAACATATACACACATACTTAACTATATGTCAAAATATGCATTTAGCTTACCTGATTTCTCCCAAGGTAGACTGTATGGAAAAGTTTATGGTGGTACTATTATAACTAAATAGTCCATGTTACTTTTCATAACAAATAGTAGTACAGCTGTATAGATCTGCATATAAGTGATCATATGTACAAGATTTACTGGAAATAGTGTATTTTAAATAAACATTGAAAGACCTGTAGCAGATCCAGAACCTTTTTATATATCTAGATATATTGATCTATATCTATATATCTAAAATTTTGCTGGATATAGATTTATTTTGATAATGCTTAATTCATTGATAACATTTATATTTGTTTAATTCAGTCATTTCATCATTTGAAAATTTGTAAAAGATAAACATTTGCATTAGCTGGTGATTATCAATGTGAAGAATTTGTAAACCATTCATAATGCACTCAAAGTTTGCTATAGGCATTGAATTTCATTATTAGGAAAGCTATATTTTGAAATGTACTTTATTCAAACAAGGTAAAATATATCTATTAAAATAACTCTGTAGTGTCAAATGACAGAATACATTTATAATTTTGTTTTAATATGTATTCTATGAAGTTCTGTTTATATAAGAGACCATATATTAATTGTAAAATAATTAAAGCAGTTCAATGTAAAATTGCTTTTCCAGCTGTTTGAAGCATTCTGAAATATTTACAAATGTTCTCATAAATTATCGTCTATCTTTTACTTCTTTCACTTATTAGGCTGCGACCATGCTGGGGCACTACCTGGAAGAATTTTAATTGAACAAATCGATCCCAATACTTTTGTTTTCTAATGCTGGTACTTATTCTATCAGTATCTTTTGTTGAACTGCTAAGTTATGGGGATGTAAACACACTAACACTGGTTGTTAAGTATGGTGGGGGGACAAAACAGTTACAGACACAGGTATGCACAGACTCGCACACACATACATGCTGACACACACACACATACACTCACACACATACGCACACAGTCTCTCTCTGATACGCATGCACACACACATTCAACAGGCATCTTTTATTCTCCATCTGCAAATGCTCCCATAAGGACTTGGTTGGTTTGAGGCTATTGTAGAAGACACTTGCCTAAGGTGTCATGCAGTGGGACTGAACCCAAAACCATGTGGTTAGGAAGTAAACATCTTACCAAACAAACATCTTTGTGCCTAAACATGCTGAATTATTTAAGGTGGCGAGCTGGCAGAAACGTTAGCGTGCGAGGTGAAATGCTTAGCGGTATTTCGTCTGACGTTATGTTCTGAGTTCAAATTCCGCCAAGGTCAACTTAGCCTTTCATCCTTCCAGGGTCGATAAATAAAGTACCAGTTACACACTGGGGTCGATGTAATTGACTTAATCCCTTTGTCTGTCCTTGTTTGTCCCCTCTATGTTTAGCCCCTTGTGGGCAATAAAGAAATATATACATGCTGAATTATGGTTGAATTATGGTAAATATTTAATTTCTTAAACTCTTTTAGCTGTATGAAACAAATTTTGTTTTGAGAGTCTGAAAGGTGAATAAAAACGGTGTGTAGGTGGAAATACCTACATAGACACAGGTTATGGTTTTATATTGTCAAGAACATTTTGCTGTAAAGCAATTGAAACCTTTATCATTTAAACTAGCTATATCTAGCTCAGATATTCTACCTGCTTTTATGTTCAAAATGGCCAGATCCAAGATCTCACACCTACCCTACAATGTCATGCTTACAAAGTTAAATCTTGACGCCATAAGACAAAGGGGTGAAGACCCCCTTCAGTCATGAATGACCATAGGATTGCACCTACAAAGTTCCCCTCTGAGGCACAAGTCCAGGCAAAGTTGTTTATGGAAGACCAGCAGTCACTCATGCACACCAGCCTCACCTCTCCATGTCACCAATATTACAGACAAGAATAATCTGAATGCTAAAGAGTTAAAAATTATAACCAAGCCTTAAGACTTACACCAGTTCCTGCCCTGGAACACTTGTTTGAACTATTTTCAGTATAGTTATAATGAGATTCAGAATAATATAGATTGCGATATACATTAAGAGCTAAATGCATTTAATGTTCTCTATAATCACTCAATATACTTAACGTAGTAGCCATATTTTTGGTCTCTCAAACCAAAGCAGTGACCATGTTTTAAGTCCAGTGTGATCAAGGTCACAAATACTAATAGAAAACTAACTAAATAAGGCTGATCAGATCAATAAATAATAATTCAGTCTTCTACTGGTATAAGGCCTGAAGTTTTGAGGGAGGAGTCTAATTGATTAGATAAACGCCAGTGCTTAATTGGTACTTGTTTTATCTACCCAAAAATGATAAGAGACAAGGTTAGTCCCTGCAGAATTTTAACTCAGAACATAAAGATGGAAAAAATATCACTAAGCATTTTGTCTGGTATGTGGACGATTCTGTCATCTCACCTGCTTAGATAACAATATTTATAACAGTAATAAGGCAACAAGCTGGTAGAAACGTTAGCACACCGGGTGAAATGCTAAGTGGAAATTCGTCTGTCTTTACTTTGTGAATTCAAATTCCGCTGAGGTCAACTTTGCCTTTCATCCTTCCAGGGTCAATAAATAGAGCACCAGATGTGTACTGAGGACGATCTAATAGACTGCCCCGCCAACCAAAAAATTTTGGGCCTTATGCCTAGAGTAGAAAAGATTCTTACTAACCATTCTTTTTAAAGGCAGTGAGCTGGTAGAAATGTTAGCAGGCCAGGTGAAATGCTTAGCACTATTTTGTCTGTCTTTACGCTCTGAGTTCAAGTTCTGCCAAGGTTGACTTTGCCTTTCATCTTTTTGGGGTCGATAAATTAAGTACCAGTTGTGTACTGGGGTTGATCTAAATGACTGGCATCCTCCCGAAAAATTTTGGCTCTTGTGTCTAGAATAGAAAAGAATATTAATAACAGTAATTCTTCCTAGTTTTTTACTCCGGGCCAGCAATTTTGTGGGAGAGGAAGTTGATTACATCAATCACAATGCTCAACCGGTTCGTATTTTATCAACTCCAAGATGAAAGGAAAAGTTGACCTAAGTGGTATTTGAACTCAGAACATAAAGCAAGAAAAATGTTGCAGAGAATTTTCTCCTGCATGCTAAAGAGTATACCAGCTTATCACCTGAGATCAATAAATAATAATCTCTTCTGCTCTAGGTACAGGGCCTGAAATTTATGGGGAGGGGGCCAGTCAATTAGATTGACATCAGTACACAACTGGTACTTAATTAATCAACCCTGAAAGGATGAAAGGCAAAGTCAACCATGGCAGTATTGGAACTCACAATGTAAAGACAGTCGAAATTCTGCTAAGCATTTCACCCAGCATGCTAACGTTTCTGCCAGTTCACCACCTTCAATAAATGATAATACAATTATAACAGTACAGCATTCTATTCTGCCCACTTTTCTGCAGAAAGTAAGTACACTACATGTTAAACTACAGTTACACTACATATTAAAAGTGATTGAGCAGTGAAATCCAAATTCAAACTGAATAATAGATTTTTGGTTAGTCCTTAAGTATATAAATTCGATTACCTTCACACCAAACAAAAAAAAACTCAGTTTAGCTAAAAGCTGCCTTATAAACACATACAGATACAAGGAAAAAACTTACAGGAGGATATAGAATCATCGTTTTCTTTTTAAACAATACCTTAAAGATTGATGTCCAAGTGTTAGGAGAAAGACACACAAATCTGTTTTCTTGCAGGTTTTGCGGGAAGATCATGCAACTAGAATGCCTATAGATCTGATGAATTTGTTGAGATTCATTTAGTGTTTAGTTTGAACATCCGTGAAACCATTTGATGTCTGGATATTTGATGTTATGGGTATGAAGGGAATTATATATACATAATATATATATAGAAACATTATTATTTCTAAAACTCTCAAAGAGAGATATTCAGTAATAATACTTTAAAGTAAAGACTATTTGCCAACATAATGTGTGAAATTTAAAAATAATAATGTTTTTATTTATTAGATCAGTGACTGTGTGTCACTTTGAAAATTATATATTTTTGAATGGGAATTCAGTAGCATCGTCTAACCAAGCAGCTACTCTATGCTGATAAAGAGCAATAACCCAGAAACCAGTACACATGTTGCTTTGTGCTGGATAGGGGTGCTGAGCTCCCCTGCTCGTAAATATAAGGACACAGATATTGTGTCGTATAGCCAGCTGGAAACGTTTCCTGGGGCTAAACAACAGTAACACTCATCCTCTCCAGGACAACTACATTATGTTGGCAAATAGTCTTTATATTGCATCACATCACAACAATAAGATAGAACTATTTCACCTCAACAAGTCCTGCTCATTTTAGCATCATGCCAAGACACACAAGGGAAGAAAAAAATGTTATAACATTCAAATGGTTCCTGGGTGTATATCTTCAACAAATTCCAGATAAATCACCAACACCCAGATACAGCTCTGTAAACAATAATGCTTTACTAAAATGGGCTTTAATGACTGTAATATGAAACATCATTAAGGCAGTGGCTAGCAGACTCATTAGCATACCAGGCGGTATGCTTAGCGGTATTTTGTTCTAAAGGCGGTGATCTGGCAGAAACGCTAGCACGCTGGACGAAATGCGTAGCCGTATTTCGTCTGTCGTTACGTTCTGAGTTCAAATTCCGCTGATTTCAACTTTGCCTTTCATCTTTTCGGGGTCGATAAATTAAGTACCAGTTACGCACTGGGGTCGATGTAATCGACTTAATACCTATGTCTGTCCTTATTTGTCCCATCTGTGTTTAGCCCCTTGTGGGTAATAAAGAAATAGGTATTTTGTTCATCTTCCCATTCTGAATCCAAATTCTGCTGAGGTTGACCTTGCCTTTCATCCTCTCAGGGTCGATAGTATAAGTAACAGTTGAACACTGGGTAAATGTAATCACCTGCCCCTTCCCTGAAGTTGGTGGCCTTGTACCCAAATTTGAAACCAGTATGAAACATCATTAGATGTCTTTTCTAGGTGGGGCTGTTAGCTTAGTCATGGCCTTGGCTAATTCTGAATGAAACTAATTTAAGTATCTGAGTATCTAAGTTGTGCAATCTGCAAAGACCTGTGGAATAAAGTACCGTAAATCCTCGAGTATAGTCCATCCTTGAGTATAATATGCAGAGGATTTTTAGGGGGCTGTACCTCTGTAAAACCTAAACCTTGTGTATAATATGCACCCTTCCCTAACTTGAGTCATGCGTAATTAAGCTAGCAGCACCTAGTCGAAGAAACACTTCCGTGCATGCGTAATACAATAATGGTGATGTTCTTAACTGTTATATGGGAATGTAAATATGTTTGTAAATTGTTTTTGTTACATGTTATTCTGTCTTCTGAATACTTTTACTTTAATAAATATTGCTTACTGCAAGTTATGGGTAATTCTTTTATGACTTCATTGCTTTCAGGCTTAGCTTAGGGTATTTTCGCACCCAACATCACAAAATGCGTCTGAATAAACATTGCTGGACAGCAAATAGAGACTCGGACATTGTTTAGAAAAAAACTTCATTTCTAACCTCGTATATAGTACGCACTAGGGATTTTGACCTTTAAATTTGGGGGAAAAAATGCGGATTATACTCGAGGATTTACAGTACATGAAAATAAGTAATGAAAATAGGATATGCTTGGAATCAAGAATGGCATCTAGCTGTATAAAACAACCTAGAGAAATTTATGTTCAGTCCTTACTCGCATTAAAAAGTGGACATAAAAATGGTGAAGATGAAGATGATGATGATGGTTATATAGATTATATATTGTATAGACATGCTCTGATGAAACTATCCAACTGTGGATTATTTGTTTGCTGCTCACGAATGAGTGATATCATTTATAAATAGAAGGAAACAGAATTTTCTGTGGTATATCTGATTTAATTTCAATTCAACAACAAATCAGAGAATAAGAAAGAAATTAAATAACTGCAAATAATATAGCCTGAAGTGTTCTTATACATGTTATCAATAATTGAAGTACATTTAACAGAGAAGTGTCACTAAAAATAAGCCTCTTTCAGAAATTTGATTAAAACAGGCAGTTTAATGAATTTTTTGAGTTGTACACACACGCATACATGTGCACACACACACAAGCACTCATACATACATACATACATAGATACATATATATATATATGCACAGAGAGACATAAATTGTTTTATGTCAATACTGTAGATATATTTCCATACACATCAGTAAACACACTCATGATGATGAAGATGATGATGATGATGTTGATGATATACATATGTAGCTATAATATATATGTCCATATGTGTCTGTATACATGTATGTATATGTGTGTGTGTATATATATACATATACACATACAGAGATGCAAGCATAGACACACACACACTCACACGCGCAAACATATATACAACAATAAACATACGGAAAATTATATGTATTACTCTACTCTATATAAAGTTTTGTATGTGTAGTTCACCTGTACATACCTATGTGTATTTGTTTATTCATGTGTGAGTATAATTTTATGTATGTATGTATGAATGTATGTAATAGAGCATTGAAACTATCATAACTTTGATATATTGAAAGGAATGAAATCCTAAATTGAAGTTAAATCACATTTTAGCAATCTATCTGATTTGATTTGTCTCTTATTAAATCCAAAGAATCCAATAGCTATCTGCTTTACTTTATTTTTAATCTGCAATTCACTGGAGCAAGACAAGAGAAACATGCATTTTAATTCAACAAATGCCACAAGGAAGACTTTTTCAGGTAAAATAACGAATGTAAATAAACAAAAAAAAAAAAAATAATAATAATAATAAAACTGCAATATATTGACATAACTTCCAGTCAAACAAAAATTCATACATTGCATGGGGATCTCATTGAAAACTTTAAAAATTATAGATGTTGAGATCAATCATTAGAACTAAAATTAATTTAAGTTTGACTTAAGGAAAGCCAATGTGTCACAAGTGCCGAAGTTATTGGGGTACAAATATAACAGAAACAGAATCAATATTTAATATCTTTTCATCGTTAATACCCATACAATACTGTGTACTCTTGAAAGAAACTCAACTCTTGCAACCTTAGCACACCTAGTTGTAAGTAGGTACAGTTCATTGTGAAATTTTGGAGAATACTCTCAGAATGATTCCTTTGAATTCAGTCACAGAAAATGCTTTGTAGTGTTTATTCTTGCTCTTTACATTCTGAGTTCAAACCCTGCTAAGGCCAACTTTGTTATTCATCCTTAAAGTGTCAATAAAATAAAGTTCCAGTGAAGTACTGAGGTTGAAGTTACCTTTTCAAAATTGCTGGCCTTGTGCCTCAATCGTTATAATCATTATTTATTGCTGACAGTTTTAAGACCTGTAAAATTTTTCTGTGATTATTCTCAATGAAACTGAAGAAATTAATGTTTTGTTTTCATTTTATTTCACACAGGGAACCTTAGTGAACATTTTTGAATGCCTAAATCTCAATGTGGTTAGACAATAGAGAATAGTTTTTAAAATATCACTATTTTTCTATCAAGAGCTAAGATAAAAATGGCTTCTTTTTCCTCTGGATATGCTAAGAAAGAGATTATAGTAAGTAAAAGCAACGATAACCCCCACCATGTAGAAAGAAACAAAGTGTAAAGTAAGTTTAATGAACACACAAGCAACAGGTAGAAAAGACAAGAAATAATACTCCACGAACAAAAACAGTATAATAGCATATTGTCAACAACAACTGGACAAACTTAAATAAAAATCCTTAAATGTTATCTTTCACAAATGCCACAGAACAAGAACCTTTCAATGAGGAACATTTTACTGAAGGAAGAAATCTTGTGGGCATTATGTTCCTGAGACAGACATTACCCTATCATATGCCATTATAGATGTGTACAAAAGAAGGAAAGTAATATACCTGTGCTTTATCAAAGTCACAAAGTGTTCCTTTTCACTATTCAAGGAAGACAGGGAATCTGCCTTGGTCGCTATTTTAAGTGAAATCCCCTTTATTAGCAGAGTAGGGTGTATATGATATCATGTGTCATTGTCATGAACAGATACCTTTAATCCTTTTCTTGATAAAATATGTACCATTTGAGTATTGGTGTCAATGAAATTGACTAACCACCTCCCCTGAAATTGCTGGACTTGTGACAAAATTTGAAACCGCTATTATTATTATTATTATTGTTGTTGTTGTTATTACTATTATTATTGTTAATTCTAAAAAAATATTGTTGTTGTTTTTTGCCTTGGGGAGATGGTTTTACTTCAGTCTATGAATAACATTTTGTCAAGTTTCATAAAAATTGGATTACTCTTTGTGTGTGATATTGCATGAAGTGATTACTCAAGATTGTGAGGGTTTTTCATTTACCCTTTTTTTCTTACATTTTTGTGGTACAAAAGCATATAGAAAACATCTTTTTTGCTCTCCAGCATTCATTACAAATTGCTGACACACCCACTCAATAAATAAAACCGTTTGCGCAGACAACACAAAAACCGAATAAGATTATAAATAAAATATGAACATGAAAAAAATATATAATGATGTGTTTGATGTTTGTGACACAAATAAGAGTTTAGTGGAAGACTCATACAACAATAACAAATACAACAGCAACAATTGCAACAAGCACAGCTTTTCACACATTCATTTGCTAATGTTAGATATAACAGGGGAATTCTGGATTTTGAGCAAGCTACAGTTGGAGACATCACATTGTATCATGATGATATCTTTTTTGTAGACCTTATATTCCTCACAAAATAAAATAAAATAAAATAAAAATAAATGCGCCCTTTTAAAGCCTAGCCAGGCTCATGGGCCCGGTTTCTTGGTTTCAATGGCGTATGTGTTCCCCAGCTGGATGGGACACCAGTCCATCGCAGCGTTACTCATTTTTGCCAGCTGAGTGGACTGGAGCAATGTCAAATGAAGTGTTTTGCTCAAGAACCCAATGTGTCACCATGGTCCAGGAATCGAAACCGCAATCTTACAATCATGATGCTGACACCCTAACCACTAAGCCACGTGCCTCCACTCCTCACAAAATGGGAAAGCTAATTGCTGGAGTATATATATATCTCACAAAAAAAAAGAAAAATAAGAGACAGAGCCTGTGTGCTCTCTAAATATGAATTGAATCTGATCTCCATTTTGCTTTAACTCTATTCTAGTTGTCTAGAATTTTCTGAAATTAATGAAATCTAATTAATATAACACATTTACTTCTGTCATTTTGACAATATTACTCTTTATCAATACACTAATCACCTTTTAGATTCCTTCTCTTCCTTAGATTGTATTCCTTAAAACTTCTCTCCCTACACAGATATTAGATACAATAAAGAACCGATAGCAACCCATAGAAAGCATTAACTGCACTCTCTTCATTTTCATAATCTATATCCCCCACCCCACCCCACTCCACCAATCAATGATGATGTTAAAATAATATGAATCTGATTGTTGTTTATAATTTTTTCTCAGACAATAAATAAATATGCAATAACATTAAATCTATAATATTTGAAGAGAATAAGTCCAGCTGTGAAATTGCTAATTAGTAAATCACAAAGAAACCAAATTAGCCATGTATATTTCTGTGTAGATTCAATTGTTGCCTGCTATTCTTGCTGCACATAATAACTGTATTTACCATGAGTAAAAGTAAAAACAGACATGAACAACACTCACATATATTGGCAATCATGTTAAAGAACTTGTTAATTATGGGCAGAAAGTATTATTAAAGTTGTATAAGCAGCAAAATGTAAATTACCAACAGGCTGCCTTCAAAAACTAAACATCTATCTAGCTTAGAGATCAAGAATTTTGATGCCATCAGCAATATTATATCAAAGAAGCTTTGGCCTAGTCTCTGTAGCGGAGAAGAGATATTTTGGAGAAATGCAGTTCAGTTTGCTGATGTAGGCAGTAAGAATTCTGCATAATGAATGGTTTGTTAGCTAAAGGCATCTGCTCTAATCTCCTCAAGTCTTTGAGGAAAGTAAACAGAAACTATTCCAGTTTCCAGTTCATGCTCCACTGAATTATTAAGCAAAGTTGTAGCAGTCTTCGATAATGGCACAATGTTCCAATTTGGTTGTTGGTTGAGAAATACATGAAGATAGATCTAGAGTAAAGATGTCATGAGTGCAGTGTCAGAAATTAATGCTTGGTCTCAGTTCAGCCTTGGTTTGAGTATATCTATGACCAATGGCGGCGAGCTGTCTTGGAGAAATCAGGTGTCTTGGAGAAATTTCGAACTTGGGTTCTCATTCCTAAGGTATTTTTTGATGTGGTTGTTATTATTTTCCCAGGCAGTGACCTGAATAATAATAATAATAATGGTAATGAAAAGAAATATTACAAGTAACTGCAGAATATGTGGAGATGGACAAGAAACAATAAATCATATTATCTCTAACTGCCCAGTCCTGGCTAAGAAGGAATATATTCACAGACATGACAGAGTTGGAACCTACATACATTGGAAGCTATGCCAACATTATGGAATAACAACAGAAAAAAGATGGTATAGGCACACACCAGAAAAGGTCACAGAAAACGAGAAAGCAACCATACTCTGGGATATGCCGATACACACAGATAGAGAAATTAAGGCCAACAGACCAGATATAGTTGTCAGAGATCATGAAGAAAAAAAATGCTTTCTAATTGATGTATCAATACCGGCAGATGACAACGTGTCTCTAAAAGAAATGGAGAAACTCTCAAAATACAAAGACCTGGAAATAGAGGTAACTAGAATGTGGAATCTGAAAACAGAAACAATTCCTATCATAGTAGGTGCATTAGGCATGATAAAAAAATATTCAGACAAATACATAACAAAAACACCAGGACTTACAAACACATATAACATACAGAAAATTGCACTACTAGGCACTGCACACATCCTACGCAGAACACTTTCCATACAATAACCATCAGAGCATCACAACAAATCACAGCACACACCCAAGGCACACAGAGCTGCGCTCGGTAGTGAAGTGAAAGCACGCTATAAAAATAAAACTACTGAATGAATATAATAATAATAATAATAATAATAATAATAATATTAACAATAATAATAACAATAATAATAATAATAATAATAATAATAATAATAATAATAATAATAATAATAAAGTTCAGCCTTGATTTGAGTATATCTATGACCAAGATTGTTCAGCCTTGATTTGAGTATATCTATGACCAAGGGCAATGAGCTGGCAGAAACGTTTGCACGCCAGACAAAATGCTTAGCGGTATTTCTTCTGTTGTTATGTTCTGAGTTCAAATTCTGCCAAGGTCGACTTGCCTTTCATCCTTTCAGGTTCGATTAAGTAAGTACCAGTTACGCACTGAAGGTTGATGTAATCGACTTAATCCCTTTGTCTGTCCTTGTTTGTCCCCTCTGTGTGTAGCCCCTTGTGGGCAGTAAAAGAAATAAAATTGTTCCAGCATGATTGCCTCAAAATTTATTCTGACCAAAGTGTACTTAGGACTACACTAACAAATATATTCCAGAGTTGTTTTTGTTTTGTTTTTTCTTTCCTTTTGTGTGGGGTAAATAGCTGTGTATGATTTGTAACAGAATTTGCTAATATTTCTAGCATGTCAAGTGTCCACAAAGAGGGTCCCTTGTTGGCTCGAACAATGAAGAGTAGAAGTGATTGTTGATCATTGAGAAGGCCCTACGAAGACACACTCAGGTTAGATCAGAAATTACTAACCCTCAAAAAGATAGGTTTGAGACATGGAAAGATAATGTACTACAAAACATCATATGTTATCATAGAAAAACAGAATAAAATGATTACAATGATAATGATGAAGAGAAGAAGGAGGAAGAGGTGATGATAGTGGTGGTGGTGGTGGTGGAAGGGGCAGTGGTAGTAGTGATGTGTGTTGGGGAGAAGGAGGAAGAGGTTATTAATGATGATGATCGTGATTATTATCATGGTCAGGAGTTTAAAAATATTTCCTTTCATCACTTTGTCTGAATCTGTACTATTGGACTCAGAAATTGGCAAAACCAGATGAAAAAATAATAAAGAAGAGAAATAAATAGATAAATAAACTAAACAAATGAGTAAATAATAAATAAATAAAATGTGAAAATATTTTGAGTTTAAGCCAAATGTGTTTATCAGAAGAGGTATCAATAATAATAATAATAAAAATTAGAAAGATGAATTATGGAAGAGAACGATAATTTAGAAATTGTTGTTAAGCAGTTTTATTGTTAAAATTTCAAACGATATATGAAAGAAACAACATAACAAACAATTAAAATAATAAGAAAACAATATTAACAAATAAACAACAAAATGGGAAGCAAAAGAAGTACTAAAATAACATTAAAAAAAAACATCAAAAAAGAACAAAATAGACAAAATCAGATAGTCATAAAACACTCATTATTTGTGGGTGAGATACTTGATAAATGTGGTTTTGATATTATTTCACTTGGCTTAACCAGAGAACCTGTCTGTCTCTGGTATTAGATATGATAATTAAATAACAGACATGCAACAGCAGAAATGTAAAAAAAAAATGTTTACGCCTCTCACACTGTTGCCATTCATTTGTACTCCGGTGTCTCTCATAAAAGTGTTTTCATATTCATAGCAAAAAAAAACAAAAAAAAAACAGAAACAAAACAGTAAAGAAAATTATGTAATGTTGTCCATCATTGACATAATCATCATCGTCATCATCATCATCGTTATCATTGTTGTTGATGTCATCTCTGTCATCATTATTGTCTTCAGGTTCTCAGGCTACCTTCCACACCTTTAATTATCATCATCGTCACCACCACCACCACCACCACCACCATCATCATCATCATCATCATCATCATCATCATCATCATCATCATCATCATCATCAATATCATCACCATCGTCATCATCATTTTCACAGTTGTCACCATCAGTATCTTCCTCTTCACCAGGTTTATACAATCACCATACTTAACAAGGTGAAAAATTATTTTTTACTACTTGTCTTTCACCATTCTGCATGCAACAACAGCAATACTAGATATCTAGTTGTTGCTAGTTGATCAGGCCAAAGCCGATCAAACTGAACTATGGTCAAAAGTATTCCAGTCATGATCCTTCTCTTTTTCTAAGTGCCAATGTCTGATTTCTGGGAGGTTTAGCTGCTATTTCTACCAGGTCTAACTACTATCTCTATAGACACTCCCTCATTAGCTCACACTGTTTCTATTGGCATATATGTACTCTTTTACTCTTTTACCCCACGACTTATTCTTTGTAAGCCTAGTACTTATTCTATCGGACTCTTTTGCCAAACCGCTAAGTTATGGGGACGTAAACACACCAGCATCGGTTGTCAAGCGATGTTGGAGGGAACAAACACAGACACACAAACATACATACACACATATATACATATATACGATGGGCTTCTTTTAGTTTCCGTCTACCAAATCCACTCACAAGGCTTTGGTCAGCCCTAGGCTATATTAGAAGACACTTGCTCCAGGTGCCACGCAGTGGAACTGAACCTGGAACCATGTGGTTGGTAAGCAAGTTATTTACTGCCCAGCCACTCCCACGCCTATGTATCAAACAAGATTTGGATACTTCTTATTTCTCTTTCTCACTCTGCAACAGTTAGTGCTTTCAAATGGCATATCCAGTGTCCATATTCTGCTGTTAATTCACTCCATTGATTGTTTCCCTTAATTTCCATGATCCGTTGAAATTACATATACTTGTTGTTGTTTTGTTTGTTCCTTCTCGAACCTGGTTTCCCGGTTTCCTTGGCGTATAGATTCCCCCACCTGGATGGGACATCGGTCTGTCACAGGTGAGCTGCAAGATGCAGGAGGAAAGAGTGAGAGAAATTGTGGCGAAAGTGTCAGCAGAAGTTCGCCATTACCTTCTGCCAGAGCCGTGTGGAGCTTAGGTGTTTCGCTCATAAACACACACATCACCTGGTCTGAGATTCGAACCCACAATCCCTCAACCGTGAGTCCACTGCTCTAACCACTAGGCTATGTGCCTCCACACATATACTTACAACCTAAGTTTTATTTCTTACTAAATACTCTACATTTGAACCACACCTTTGTAGGAGCACTCCGTTGGTTGCAACGACGAGGGTCCCAGCTGATAGATCAACGGAACAGCTTGCTCGTGAAATTAATGTGCAAGTGGCTGAGCACTCTACAGACACATGTACCCTTAACATAGTTCTTGGGGAGATTCAGCAAGACACAGAGTGTGACAAGGCTGACCCTTTGAAATACAGGTACTACTCATTTTTGCCAGATGAGTGGACTGGAGCAACATGAAATAAAGTGTCTTGCTCAAGGACCCAACGCGCCACTGGGAATTGAACTCACGACCTTACGATCATGAGCCGAATGCCCCTAACCACTAAGCCACACGCCTGTACTAACTGCATATAATGACAATTCACTGTACTCTGCTTTGTATATCATCTCTGTTTAAAATGAAGGGTGTAGAAATATGACTTAAAGAGTCATATAATTCCAAGTCAGCTGAGTCTCAATTTATAATGTTCATATAATAAAGAATATATGTTTCCTTTTCTTCAAGATGTTTAGATGCAATTTGAGGGTCTTTGGTTGCTATATCTAGCATGCTACGGAACCACAAGCAAACTACCACTGTAGAATAGCAGGAGCACTCTATAAGGAATGAGTGTTTTGCTAGACTGCGGCTAGATTTCAACTTTTAACATAATTGGAACTTTATTTATAGAGTGATAGATTTTGACAAGACATGGATATACTCTAAAGAATAATGAAGAAATCAATGACTGCACAAGAATCCAATGTCAATAAATCACAATAAAAAAATAACATATATTTGAAATTTTAAGAACAATATTAAATAAATATTATTTAGTGTCTGTGATTCAGTTGTACTCATATCAGGTGCAATGACTATACAGTTCTGACTATTTGCCAAATATTTCCATTAACGACAACAAATAATAACTACATATGAGGAGACCTATTGAGTCAAGTACATCAACATTAAAATAAATATCAAATGGAAATTGTAGTTGTGATACCTGTGCCAGGGGGCATGTAAAAAGCACCCACTACACTCACGGAGTGGTTGGCGTTAGGAAGGGCATCCAGCTGTAGAAACACTGCCAGGTCAGACTGGCTTCCCAGATCCCGGTTGAACTGTCCAACCCATGCTAGCATGGGAAACGGACGTTAAACGATGATGATGATGATGATGATGATATGCTGGGTTATATTTTATTATTGTGAAATAAATAAGTTAATGTATCTCTGTTAGTTTAAATGATGTGGATTTAATTGATTGATCAAACGAATTACCTGCTCATTGAATTTACATCTAAATGGCTAAGGCTTACTCAGACACAAGTATCACTAATATAACCTTGAGGCAGAATTAGAGTGACACTGTTTGACAAGGCTGGTTCTTTGAATTACAGTTAAAAGTCATTTGAGGAGAATTCCACACACTCTCTAATGAGAAAATTCCACACAGTCTCAAATTTCACTCACAAGGCTACAACCAACCAGTATAATGGTAAAAGATGCTTTTCATGCTTCCAGAATCAATAAAATAAAAAAAAACAGACAAGTACTACGACCAACGTAATTGACTAGCAAAAATGCTTAAAATTTACCGAACAACAGTTTGGAAAATTGTCAAGAAATTTTAACCTGATCGACCTTAAACGAGGCTGAAAAAGAAGTGTGTGGATCCCTCAGCTTATCAAAAGTACCAGAGAAAAGATACAGCAAAATCCTTGAGGTTTCACAGAAAACTGGCTGCCACAACAAAAATAAACCAAACATCGATGTATCGAGTGCTGAAAGAGGACCTCAGGATCCGCCCCTACAAGTTGATCCGCTGCTATGAGCTCACGCAAGTTTAATAGGTCATGAGACTGGAGAGAAGCCATCTTGTCCTGCGTCAGCTTACTGAAGACACACTGTCCAATCCAGTGTTCACTGATGAAAAGAATACTGGCATCAAACTGACAGTGAACCACCAGAATGACTGACTTGGATTGTATCTGGCTCCGTCGAGTGTAGTCTCGTAAATTGACATAAAAATCCACGGTCATTTATGATTTGGGCAGCTGTGACATCCACTAGAAGGTCGCCCCTCGTTTTTGTGCCCTTGGTTGTTAAAATTAACACCCACTGATATAATCAGCGACATTCTGGTAGCTGAGCTGCTTCCATGGGCGAATGAGCACTTTCAAGGTACACCTTGGAGCCTCTAACAGGACTCAGCTCAATCTCACAGCTCTAAACAGACACAACATTAGATTCAGAAAAACATTCCATTGTTCATAAGCAAGGATAAATGGCCCTTAGGAAGCCCCGATCTCAACTCGATGAGCTGGCAGAAACGTTAGCACGCCGGGCGAAATGCTTAGCGCTATTTTGTCCGTCTTTACATTCTGAGTTCAAATTCCGCCGAGGTCGACTTTGCCTTTCATCCTTTCGGGGCCCTTCCTCCCAAAATTTCGAGTCTCAAGCAGAAAATAATATTTAGCTTTGGCAAAATTGAAAAAAGTTGGTTGCCTTAATTTTGGGACACCCTGTATATGGTTGTTGCATAAAACAAGTTCTCATGAATTTAAAATTACCTGGTCTATTGTAGATAATGCACAGCCTTACAGGAATGGGAGCTACAAATCAAAGATACAGTGTATTCTTTGTCTGAGCAAAACATAAACTGATAATTTTTACAGAAGGTACAAATACTTTAAACAATAAGCAATGAGCTGTTAACGTCTTGTATGCATTTGGCTAAGAATTTTTTTATGAAAATAGAAGCCTTCTTGGATTTTGTTCTATTTCAGAAAAAAAACGTTAGTTTTCAAAATATTAATAGGTTTTATTGATATATGCTTTAATATATGTGGATGCATGTCTATATGTGAGTATTTGTATATAAGCATATATATATATATATGTATATATGTATATATATATGTATGTATATATTTACTCTACTCTTTTACTCCTTTTCTTGTTTCAGTCATTTGACTGCAGCCATGCTGGAGCACCGCCTTTAATCAAGAAACTCGACCCCAGGACTTATTCTTTTGTAAGCTTATTCTATCGGTCTCTTTTGCCAAACCACTAAGTAATGGGGACATAAACACACCAGCATCGGTTGTCAAGCAATGCTAGGGGACAAACACACACACGCATATATATATATATACATATATACGACGGGCTTCTTTCAGTTTCCATTTACCAAATCCACTCACAAGGCTTTGATCAGCCCGAGGCTATAGTAGAAGGTGCCACGCAGTGGGAATGAACCCGGAACCATGTGGTTGATAGACAAGCTACTTACCACACAGCCACTCCTGCGCCTTGTGTACATGAATATATAATTCTATGTATATATGTGTTTCAGTATGTATGTGTCTGCACAAGCAAATGCAAAATGAACTCCCACATACACACTCATTGATTTTAAAAACATTAATTAAAAGTATTGTTTAAAAGCATCATTTTGGAATGTTGCTTAAACAGAAATGCAATTTCATGACTTTGTGTGTAACATTTATAATAATATTACCTTGAGAACCAGAAATGAAATTTAAAAAAAGCATGAGCTTAAAACAGCCATTTACTCATGTGTCGTTCACAAAGTTTTTTTAAACTAAAGAAAATAAGGATAAACATTTCTTTCATACTTTCATTTCCTGTTTCAAAAAATATTCAAACAATGAATATTCAAAAGAAAACCAGGCTCGCATTTCCAGCTGATAATTTGCAAACGAGTTACTCTGAGTACCGGAAATCAGAGCCTTTCATTTATAATGTATTATACACACACACACATGTATGTATATACATAAACACACACACACATATATATATATGTATATATATATATATGTATACATACACATGTATATATAATATGATGTATTTTTATATTAATATGTATATATATATATATATACATATTAATATAAAAATACATCATATTATATATACATATGTATGTATGTATACACATACCTACATAAGCATTAGGTTAAAGTTTGGAAACAGTTGTTGAATAATCAACTAATGAGGTAATATAATTTACCTCTAAGTTGAATGATTATAATTATAGCAAAACTTTACATGGCCAAAATTGGATTAGCACTATTTTCATTCAGGAAAAGGTGTTTAAATAAGATTAAATAAGTACAATGAACTTCTATTTAATTTAATGAGGACATTTCAGCTTGTTTTGTCTTGTTATTGATGCTTGATATTGTTCAATAATTGCTATTTCGTGTTTCCCACTGAGCTCAGAAAAGCAGCATGTATACTTTTTTTTTTTTTTAATATATTTACTGTTCAGAATAATGAACTAAAATTACTGGGACATAATTTTATATGCACAAAGCTGCAGAAACTGAACATTTTTTTATTTTTTTAAGAGATGGAAAATTTCATACTATTGTGTTGTTTATACTTTCCCCATAAGCCTTATTGTTGTGGCAGCCCTAATAAAGCCTATAAAAACTGGTTTTCTGGCCATGGCCATATCATTTTTATTCAAACACAATGTGTCTAGGTCTATATAATCTAATATGTCTTTCTTCTTTTGAGATGGTTGGATGTGATTGAGAAAGGCTGTTAATTTAACCAGGCTGTTAGTTCTTGCATATACCATGAAAATAAACGGACTAAAATGTTCATATAAACCACTAAGTGTACCTTGCAATTTTAAAATCAATTAACAGGAGTGGTTGTGTGGTAAGTAGCTTGCTAACCAAGCACATGGTTCTGGGTTCAGTCTCACTGCGTGGCATCTTGGGCAAGTGTCTTCTGCTATAGCCCCAGGCCGACCAAAGCCTTGTGAGTGGATTTGGTAGACGAAAACTGAAAGAAGCCCATCATCATCATCATCATCATCATCATCGTTTAACGTCCGTTTTCCGCGCTAGCATGGGTTGGACGGTTCGACCGGGGTCTATATATATATATGTATGTGTGTGTGTTTGTGTGTCTGTGTTTGTCCCCCTAGCATTGCTTGACAACTGATGCTTGTGTGTTTACGTCCCCGTCACTTAGCGGTTCGGCAAAAGAGACCGATAGAATAAGTACTGGGCTTACAAAAAGAATAAGTCCCGGGGTCGAGTTGCTTGACTAAAGGCGGTGCTCCAGCATGGCCGCAGTCAAATGACAGAAACAAGTAAAAGAGTAAAAGGGTAAAGACTAAAATGTTCATACAAACCACTAGGTGCACTTTGCAATTTTAAAATCAATTAACACCAACATTTTCAAAAAAATACTTAAAATATTTTCAATATTGCACAGATGTGGCTATGTAGTATGAAGCTTGCTTCCCAGTCACCTGATTCTGGGTTTAGTTCCACTGCATGGCACCTTTATAGCCTCGGGCTGACCAAAGCCCTGTGAGTAGATTTGGTGGACGGAAACTAGAAGAAGCCCATCGTATATATGTATATGTTATATAACTGTGTATGTGTGTCTTTGTGTCTGCGTTTGTCCCCACCACTACCACCACCACCACCACCACTACCACTTTACAACCGATGTTGGTGTGTTTACATCCCCATAGCATTAACAGTTTGACAAAAAAAAGAGACTGATGGAATAAGCACCAAGCTTTAAAAAAATAAATCCTAGAGTTGATTCATTTAACTAAAACCCTTCAAGGTGGTGCCCCAGCAAGGCCGCTGTCAGATGACTGAAACAAGTAAAAAAATAAAAGATAAAAAACGATAGAATATATGTTTTTTTTGCAACTTAGTTTCAGTCATTCAGTATCTGCTAAACTAGCACTGCACCTATATGAGCTTTTAAGAAACCCCCATACTTACTTTATTGAATAGCAGAGTTACATTATCCTTTAAAAAGACATAACTCAATGCATTGTTTTAAACACAATATACACATTGATAAAGACTATAACTGCTTATATACAGTATACGTACTTATACACAATAACCATACTTATACAATGGACTTCTACATACCAACTTCCCTTTCAAAGCATTAGTGAACTTGAGGTGACAGTAGAACTGGTGCAAGGCACTGTGAACGTAATGGCAATACTTTGCTTGTTCCAAAATACGCATCTTGAAAATTGGAAAACTTACAAGTGTCTTCTTCTTCTCCTCCTCCTCCTCCTTCTTCTTCTTCTTCTTCTTCTTCTTCTTCTTCTTCTTCTTCTTCTTCTTCTTCTCTTCTTCTTCTTCTCTTCTTCTTCTTCTTCTCATTATTATTATTATTATTATTATTATTATTATTATTATTATTATTATTATTGTTAAGACAGCAAACTGAACAAAATCATTAGGGTATAGCAAAAGTGCCTGGTGGTATTACTTCCAACACTTTATATTATTAGACTCAAATTCCACTGAGATCAACTTTATCTCTCTTTCCCCCCTTGGTGTTAATGATATAAAGTATGTGGGTCAATATTATCAACTAAACCCCCCACCTCCTAAAATTCCTTGCTTTGTGCCAAAATTTGTAACAAATATCATAATTATTACTATTTTATCTCATTAACTCATTCACATTTTCTCAGTCAGGACTTATATTCCAAATATCAGCTCCTGCTTGTGTTGTGGTGGTGGTGTTGGGGTGGTGGGCAGATGATCATGAGGGTGGGCCCTAAGGTTATTGAAGTCCTAGATAAACAGAATTTTTATGCCTCAGCAAGTAAATTTTTTCAGAATTTCTGTTAGATGGAAAAAATGCAAATGAGGAAATAAACCGTTTATTTTAATTATAAGCAAATGTGACCTGTTCAAAGAAAGGGTCAATGCTTTACACCTTTATATAAAGGTTTTAAAAAAATAGGCAAATAAGCCTGACACAGGGCTATGGACTCATTAGACAGAAGCTTATCTCAGTTCTCATAAGACATGAGAAACCAAGGCTGTGCAATACACCCTCCCTCCCCCTCTCTCTCTTTGGGAATGGGTTGCCAGTGTATCACACGGTTAGCTTCTGCTGATAACCATTTTTCAGTTAAGTGGATAGGAACAGCAGGAAGTGGAGTGTCTTACTCAAGAACTCAACCTACTTTCTTATTTCTTTTACTGCCCACAAGGGGCTACACACAGAGGGGACAAACAAGGACAGACAAATGGATTAAGTCGATTACATCGACCCCAGTGCATAACTGGTACTTATTTAATTGACCCTGAAAGAATGAAAGGCAAAGTCGATCTCGGCGGAATCTGAACTCCGAACGTAGTGGCAGACACAATACCTATTTCTTTACTACACACAAGGGGCTAAACACAGAGGGCACAAACAAGGACAGACATAGGTATTAAGTCGATTACATCGAACCCAGTGTGTAACTGGTACTTATTTAATCGGCCCTGAAAGAATGAAAGGCAAAGTCGATCTCGGCGGAATTTGACCTCAGAACGTAGCAGCAGACAAAATACCGCTAGGCGCTTTGCCCAGCATGCTAACATTTCTGCCTGCTTACCACATTTACTTTCTGCTCAATCTACATTCTGCATGATGTCATTTGCTGCTTAATATCAGGTCATTTAAGAGAAGAATCTTCTTCTGGAGAGCTATTTCCACAGCGAAAGGTCTTCACACATCCAAGTGCATTCAGACATGTTAAACATGGCATAATACGAATATATTTTATTCAACAGTGCTTCTGACAACTTTGTGTGTGTGTGTGTGTGTTGTGTGTGTGTGTGTGCGTGCGCGCGCGCGCGTGTGTGTGTGTGTGTACGTGTGTGTACTCAATATCTTCCAAACACCTTGTATTTAAAAGATTCTAAATACATGATAAAGCACCCTTAGCAAGATTTCATCCCAGTTGACTACTCAGGTTGTCACTAGCTTTAGTCAGCCTTGAATCTTTGTAAAATATGTTTTATGTTGTGTACATCTTTAGGCTTCACACACATTCTGGCGATAATGACAAGATTGATAAAGATAATTAGAGACTCTGCTCTAAGGTTTAGTACTGCTGCACCTTCTCTTTGCCTTTTAATCCAGACTGATTAACAGAGGATCTGGAATTAGGCTGCAGTGTGATGTAACACTTGTTAATTATACAGATCTCTTGATGTTTGAAACAAATTAGTTGTCTGTTGCTGAATAAATCAAATTATTTGAGAGTTATGTGCACTAACCATGTAACCATGGACATTGTGCTACTGACAAAATTACAGTTATTTCTTGCGCAGGTCATCTAACTTGTTACTGACTTGTCTATGCTTAGTTCTCTTAAGTGTAAATGTATGTTAAACCATAAAAAGAGAAGTACGTAAGTAAAAAAAGAGAAATTTAAAAGGTTATTGCATAGCAGCAGAAAGACAAATATTATGCATGTAGAATTGTCAATAAAACTAAGGCTACATTTCTTACCAGTATCACAAGAAAAGTGAGCAAAAGAAGACAGATTCGTAATAAATAGAGAGAGATAAAAAGACAGAGAGGAGTGGGTGGAAGAGGGGGGAGTGAAAGTGAAAGTAAGTGAAAATGTGTAAGAGTTAGAGAGAGAGAGAGAGGAAGTTAGAGACTGTGCAATGGAAATAGGAAGATAGAAACAATATCAAAAAGCGAAGAAAGATATTTACATAGATTGATAGCTAGTTAGAGAGATATTGATGTATTGATATGTATATTTGCATATGTGTGTGTGTGTGTGTGTTTATGTGTGTTTATATGTATGCCTGCAATAATCATTATAAAATTCATTGACTTACTTGACGATGATAACTCAACTTGCTTTTTCCATTAAGTATCTATGAAAGGAAATTTTTTTTTCTCTTAGCTATGTTAAGTTTCATACTTGCAGTAAAATTTTGATAACAAATAGAGGTCAAAGAAAATAATCTAAAATACTTTGTCTTCTTCAAGATACTTTCCTTTCTCATTTTTTCCCCCCTGTTATAATGTTTATAAAGCAAAAAAAAATATAAATAAACAAAACTATATTCTAATGGCATTCATTTCATTTATATTTCCCTTTATTAAGTTATTTTTTAAAACCTATTTGGTATGTGAATATTCGACATTTGCAATGAGATATTTCAATAAAACAATATTTTAATGCATTTTCTTTTAGAGATAAAAATATGTTCATAGATTAATTTGTTAGAGTAAGCTGATAAATTTCTTGTTGTTTAATACATACATGTGAATAAGATTTGTTGCTTTTGTTTCTTTTTCTATATTCTTAATGTTATTATTGCTGTTCATTTTCTTTTTCTAAGATTTTATTGCTATTTTATTTGGTATTATTCCTGGTGTCAATGTTTTTCTTGTTGGTAGTGCAGATTTTTGTCAGCGATATTCAAAGATTTATTTGGTAATGCTATAAAAAGAAATTTATACAAGTATGTAACTACATACATATAACACACATAAATAATTGTATATATATATATATATATATGTATACATGCATATATATATTTGCATATATATATGTCTATATATATATTATATATATAATATATATATAAACATATATATTTATTATATATAATATATATATATATTATATAATATATATATATATATATATTATATATATATATATATTAGTATATATATATATAGAATATATATATAGACACTATATATACATATATACATATATACACTATATATAATATATATATATCTATACACTATATATAATATATATATCTATACACTATATATAATACATATATATCTATACACTATATATAATACATATATATATACACACTATATATATAATATTTTTATATATACATATAAATATGTATGGATATATAAACACACTTATATGTATATATGTGTGTTTATATATATATATATATATATATATATATATATATACATATATATACATATATATATATATATATATATATAATATATATATATATATATATATATATAATATATATATATATATACATATATATACATATATATATATGTGTATGTATGTATCTATGTATAGGTAAAGCTATAACAGTGGGAATGTCAGAAAGACCAGCATCAGCAAATAGTGTAAATTACATGAAGATATTAAAAAGAGATTTTGTAATAAAATCTATGTAAATACTTGCATTATACTTATTTTATTAGCTGAAACATCTAATCAATTATTATCATTGTATTTATTTTTAGAATAGTATCTGGCTACAACTATATCTACTTGTATGTATATTTCTATGCTTATATTTATATCTCTACATGTGTGGTTGTACAATATATATATCTATATACATCATGCATATTATGCTGATATAAAGATGTATTTTTATGAACACACAGAAACACACACACACAGAAACACACACACACAGAAACACATTCACATGCGCACACACACAAACACAGACACATTCACATACATGCACACATGTATATATGTAGGTATAGTGCACAAGTGTAAGTGTACCTTTCATGAAACTCAAAGCATAAAGGTATAAATATGCCCTTCCATGTAACCTTTATACCTATGAGTATGTATGTGTGTATATATGTCTGTACGTATGCATGTATGTATGTATGTATGCATGTATGTATGTATGTATGTATGTATGTATGTATGTATGTATGTATGTATGTATGTATGTATGTATGTATGTATGTATGTATGTATGTATGTATGTATGTATGTATGTATGTATGTATGTATGCATGTATGTATGTATGCATGTATGTATGTACGTACGTATGTATGCATGCATGTATGTATGTATGTATGTATGTATGTATGTATGCATGTATGTATGTATGTATGTATGTATGCATGTATGTATGTATGCATGTATGTACGTACGTATGTATGCATGTATGTATGTACGTATGCATGTATGTATGCATGTATGTATGTACGTAGGTACGTATGTATTTATGTATGTAGATAAGTAGATGTACATTCATTTATGTACTTCAGATATTTTATCTGATGTGTGTGTGTGCATCAATTCAATCATTAATATGATAGACAATATAGCAATAAGAATTATGAAAATAAACTTGAATGTATTGTCTTCTAACCTAAGGTTTCTAGTTCAACTACATATAGATATTTTATATTCATTATTCATTGAATTTTTAAATGAAATGTTATCTAACTATGTAAATAATTAAATTCATACCTTTTTGCATTATGTGAGACTGTATATTATGAAAGGTTATCTTAAAAGTAAAGAATATTAATATACACAAACATATAGGAAGGGTGGAATGTGTTTGTATGTGTCTTTAATTAAAATTACATGCATTTATCTTTATGCATTACAGTGTAGAATTATGTGTGAATGTATAAGTATACATGTGCATGCATGTGTGTTTTTCTAACAACATTAGAACTGGGTTTTCAAGATTTGCTTACTTTGAATTTCACTTTCTCACTTTTCAAGACATTACTTCACCTTTAACTGAATACATCATTAATTCTAACATTTGAAATAAATAAATAGGTAAATAAATGTGTATGACAGTTGATTAAGGGGTTAGTTTTAAGGATGTAACGATAGTTAAAATACCTATAATAGAAAAGAAATATGTAATGAAACTGGGTTTTATAAAAAGTAAACGTTTAACAGAGTACATGTTGGCAAGGAAATCAAAGAAATGGAATAAAATGTGAGATAAATAATTTTGGAGAAACTTCCATGGGTTGATTATACTATAAGCACACATGCTGATTTTCAAAGATATTCACCAATAATTTTGGAATTTCTCACAAGCTCTTCCTTCCTTTTGGAAACTTAATTATTGTGATATCAAGGGCTCCATATATATCTTCTTTGGTATATATATTTGAAAATATGTTCTCCAGAATTTACCCATAAATTTGTTGGGTTCATTTGTACTGTTGTATCTATTCTTCTTTATCTTTGACTTCAAATCAAACTTAATAACTTGTTTCTGTTCACTATTTGATATGTGCACTGTTGCCCTGAATCACCAAACTATATAATATCTCAACTCTCATTTCACATTTCTCAATTTTATATTTTTTCCATTATCTTTTTTGAGATTTACTTGATTTTAATGTGCACTTCTTCACCTTCAAATTTATTCCTTTCATCTTTTCCTCTTTTTATCACTTCTTATTAATTTTCTTATTTCCTTCTAGCAGACTTATTAAAGTAACAGACATAATACTTTGTGGTATTTGTTCTAACTCTCTAATTCTTTCATTCTTTCAGCATTAATAAAGTATACCACCAGTTAGGCATTGGCATTTATATAATCAATTATTTTCTCCTCCTCCTTGCTAAAACTGTGAGACTCTCTGCCAATGTAATATATCATTAATTTAATTTCCAATTTTTTTTTTTTTTTTTTTTACTTGTTTCAGACCTTTCCCTTTGAACTCAGATTATTTGTTTCTGATTTTCACAAATATATTTATTTATTAAACAAACCTCTTTTACTATAATCATCTGCATACCCTGCCCCTATTCCATTACCACTTCATACATTTAATACCCCATTGATACGTTTTATACTTTTCAACATCCGTCTTCCTATGCTTCCATTGCTCTTTCTCGGTAGCCCTTAATTTAAAATAACTTCACCCACCTAATACCTACTTGACTATAACTTGACTCCACTCTGTTTAAAGTTTTCCTGTCTTTAACTAATCAACTATTTCTCCTCTCCCTCTAATCTATTGCTAAACATTCCCTTTCTCCCTCTTTCTACCAGAATTTTATATATATTTTGTATATATTTCTTAATAGATTCAATATTGCGATATCTGTTACATTTAAACACCATCGTCCTTCTATTTTGTCTAATTCCTTTCTTTCTATTTTTTACTTTATTACCACTAATCCTCTTCCACTGTTTCTACAATCTCACTTTTTTCCCATGGTTTCTTTCTTTTTTTATTCTCCTCTTTCTTTCTTTCGTCCTACACGTCTAATTCTTTATATTTATTTTTTCAGTATCTATTCTTTCATCTCACTTCTTTTTCTTCATTTCTTTCTTATCTCTATCTCTCACACTTTTCAGTCTTCTACTGATCTCCACGTTACTAACTTTCTTCTTTTTACTTTTCCCTCTGCAGCACGTGTACACATCGATTCGTACACCGGGCGTTTTCGGTTTCAATCAGAGAAATCATTTTAATCAACGACCGGAATTTCAACAGAACACTTTCAACAGAAATAATGTGGCCAATAAAATTATATGCAAACATGTTCTGGATTTTTGATAATGCAGTGACTACAGATCTAGACAATCAGATTTGTTCCGAAGCACATAAAAAGAGAGTAGTTCTGAAGAACTTGAGAGATTGACAGGTAGACGGACTTAATATCAGACGTTTAGCAACGTGAGCAATAAAGTGTAACGGCAGAAAAAGTCTTGCACTTGGCAGAGTGTTCACATTTTTGACTGTCAAAATGCTGCATTGTAAAAAGAACCATCTACATTAAAGTAGCACGACCGCTGCTTTCATGCACATATTCTTGCTTCTCTCTTTACGTATATTCTACAACTATGAGCATTCAAAAAGGAGAAATTACATACACAGAAGATAGAACTGAAAGTCGTCATGCGTCACAATAGGTGCTATCCCCTCTTAGTTGATGTTGACAATTTAACACAAATGAAATTACGCTGGTAACCTTTTTCCATTGCAATGTAAACAGGAGGTTGGATAAATGAAAAGAGGAACGGTACATTTTCATTTCATTATCCGTTTTATTGTTAATGGTTTGAAGGAAACGCGATAGTTCCGAGAAAAAGAAACTAACAGAAAATGTGTAGTAATTTTGTTGGGCAGCTATGAAGAACTTGAGAGATTGACAGGTAGACGGACTTAATATCAGAAGCTTAACGATGTGAGATAAAAGCATGGGGAATAGAAATGGGCAAGAAAGTGGGTGTCAGCGGTCATAGTGTAGCTTTTGTTGCTTAAGTTGCAAATTCTTCATATTTGGCAAGTCTCACCAAATATATGAGGGCGAGTGTGTCTGTGTGTATTTGTGTATTCATGGCTATGTTGAGGCTACCTTACTTGAGCTGTCGAGCTGAATTTAATTGCTAATCAATCCGAATTATAACCATAATAAGAAAAATTCTTATCATCAATTTCTATTTTATTCCACTCAAGAGTGAAATAAAGTAGAACAGAATTTCATTGACCAAAATTTAAATTGGATATTTGCAAAGGCGACTACATCTGATTTTTGGCAGCTCAAGTGACATGACATTTTTATATATGTTTTAGTTTTATTTTCTTTCCTTAGTGAAGAGCAGTCTACTGTCAGCCGTAAAGACATCCGAACGGTTAAGAGATAACCTCTTTTTTTTGTGTGTGTGTGTGAAATAAATTCAAACTTGAATAATTTAATGCTTGAGTGGTGCTTTATTTTTACAGTCCTGGAAAGATGAATTGCAAGGTTGAACTTGGTGAGACTTGAACTCAGTATGCAAAGCATTTAACTGACACTCTAATAATTTCATTGATCCATCACTTCACCAATACGAATTTATGTTTTCGATAGCTAAATACGACCAGCCCAATTCGAATAACGGATAGAATTCAAGAGGACTATTTATGTCATCTAGATAGTTTTTCTGATTCAAATTTTGTCCATATTTTATGCCTCAAGAAACAGTTAGTCTTATTAATATCATGGAAATAGTAAGATTCTATTGTGGTATTGTAAGTTTCTTGGCGAACGATTTGTTGTCTACTTTTAGACAGACGAATTTACATAAGCTTGAGAATATATCTAATTTTTTTTTATATACATTTTAGGCTGAGGCATTTGTGTGGACAGAGCATTCACACTTCGTAACACGAACTTAGTCTTCTGGCATTCGAAAAACTCATTCTGTCGAACTACCATCCTGACAAGAACTATAATTACGAATATTTATCTACATTAACCCTCATACCAGCCTATCAATATTATCCGACACGTTCACCAAGAAGCAACTTACGCATTAGTTTTCTAACGATACATTTACAGAATAACCTCAAGGGTTTTTTTTTTCCAGAATGGTAGCGTGTATTTTCCCCATACTTTCAACTTATCATCATTTATTGTTATTAGGTAATTTTCGTCTTCCACTTCGTCTAAAAGTTTTGAACGACTGGATTTGAGAGCTAAGAAACAGTTCTAAACTTTTTTATTATAGATTTTAAGTTTAAAGTTTCCCAATTTCTACCTTAAAACAGTATAACGGTGAGCATTAATTGCTAACTGTCGTCAAGTCATATATGCTTTGGTTGAAGAGCTTTGATCTTGCAATATCAAAAGAAGTTAAACAACTAATGGAGAAAACATCCTTAGTATGGAAACCAAACGAGAACAGTATATTCTAGTGCATTTAATTAAGTGTATAATTCCAGATTTCAAAAACCTCAGCAGATACTTCCATGCTTCCTGAGATTCAGCAAATACTTTCATGTTTCCTGAGATTCGCCAACACTACACCTGATTTTCTCCACACACACGCAAGCATGTATCTGACTCATACACTGTTCACTTCCCAGGCATTTGTACATTACTGCATATACTTTATACGCACTTTTGACAAGTTGTGGTGCACCTGAGCACTGTATACAATAATTTCATTATTATAATATTTTTTTAATACGGCAGACATAGAAGGAAGTCAGTAGATACAATCAAAAGGGGACACAAACAAATAAAAATAAACAAGTAATGTGCTGGCGATAAGAGACGGAGACAGACAGAGAGAGATTTTAGTTTAGTTGCGAAAACAGCGCTCGATTAGTATGAGAAAGAACACTATCAGAAGACCCGCCAAGATGTGAAAACGACATTCAACACAATAGCGACTAAAAGACTTATAAAAATGAAGAATACATTCGGAGTACCAACTTTCACAACAGCTTATTTCGTAATAGATCTACTATAATCATTTTATGTAAGACATGTAGAAAAAGTTACACCTCAAAGATGAAGGCTAGAAAGGCATAGAAACAGAAATATCATTAGAGTTCCTGTAACGAATGATGGAAAGAAGTTCGATTTTTGCAAACCAGACACAAAACACCCATTCGGTCACCGAACGCCGATCAGGTTCATAAGGTCTGGCCATTCCTATCCAATCAAAAACTTAGATTTTTCATTCAAGCAAGAACACAAAGAAATATCATCAGCAAAAATAGAGAGTGTAGAAATTATATCATTCAGAAGATTATAAATAAAAGCTAAAAACAAGTTGGACGATGAACAGGACCTCGAGGAACAGCAGATGAAGTAGAATAAGTAGAATAATGAAGACCACTTAAAACAGTTTTAATACAACGTTCGTCCAGAAGAGATTCTAGAATCCTATAGATCCTGCCGGAAATTATTATAAATCTCAAGCTTGTGAGTTTGTGGAGAGGCCAGAATATCAAACTTTGTCAAATGATTTCGATATGACATGGGTTACAATACTTGTTTCATCGAAATTACCCATAGCCCGGTAGAACCACATTTATCGTTCACAGAAAATAAGCAGTAGAGTGAGAAGCTAACGGACTGCTATAATAAATCTCTGAACGAGGTATAAACAGTAGCTGCACGAAAATGTGAAGTATATTTGCCACTTAAATGTGGCTAACCACTAAGGGTGGATGCTACTGTAGCTTGTAGCCCTAGGAGAACATCTTCTCCAGCTGGCTATTGACACACTTTCTGTGCCCTGTCAATATTTGCAAAGGAAAGCCATCCTTCCCATCGTCGACCTGACGTGATACACACGGACCCGGGTTTCTGAGTATTTACCCGTCGTCAGCGCACGACAATCACCGGTTTTCGATGCAAAGGGGTCCCAATGCAAATACATGTATCCTTTTTCCAGTGACAAAAAGTCACTGATCTCGAAAAAGTGTAACGGACTGCTGTTTGTCAGAAAACAGACCAAGCAATTCAAGGTGCAAGATGAAAAATTGGTTGACGAATGGCTCAAAAATATTGCTAACTATAAGAAGGTAGATCGGGTAGTAGTTACGTGGATGAGAACGTTTGCTAGAACTTTGGAAAATAGGGATTACAGAGAACAATTAATAGCTGGTTAGAAGTATGTCACTGCTAAGTATCCGTTGAAGTGGTTAGACAAATTAGAAAACGGTTCAGAAGAGCATTGTTGCAAAGCAGTGGCAGTGATTTTATTAGGACTACAAGACGTATCAGTATCAGAACTCACTATTAATTTAAGCAGATTTAGAAATTATATACTAGTCAAATAATTATGTCATAACTGCTAGTCATAGCAAGAAGGAAAGTATGGAAAAACATCAAATGAATCGAGACTAGAATGTCTGAGCAGTCTATTCCGATTTATAAGATAGTACGTCATAATGTCTGAAGATCGAAGGAATGGTAGATTTAGTCTTATTCAAATGCACAAATAGAAAATTTCCAAAAGTCCTGTGAGCCTGAATTCTGAGAAGTAATATAAGATTATATCTATTCTGTATATTAAGATATAACATTTGTAAGAAATTCCATTCTACTTTTCCTAGCCAATGAGAAACAGGCGTTTATTTTCTAAAGAAGTGTTGACGATAACGTTAGAAAAATGGCTTCTTTAAACACTCGCAGAGGCAAAGTAAGAGAAAAATAGGGAAAGGTATATTACTTAACTAAATATCTGAAATAAAGAATGAAAGTTCAAAACGTAGCATGAATACATGATACTACCCCAGTTGTATGTACAGGAATGAGCAGAAAGAGAGATATTATCCCACAGAACATTACAAAAGAAATCCCAATCGCCTTGTTGAAAGTAATGAGTTACGATGAGATAGAAGGTCACTGCTTAGGGAAAAGTTGCAAGATATAGCCAGATAAAATGAAACGAGGTTATAGTTGAGAGGTGAAACACGCGAAGAGACAGAGCAAATGCTAGGATCAAACTGGCAGAAATAATCAGGGAGGTAAGGAATATGGTTGTTATGATCTGGATAACGAGTAGGGATGTTGACTGAAAGAAAGAGAGAGAGAGAGATGGATACCAGCAGAATCAATGATTATAAAAATGAGGTAGTTAACATCACAAAAATCAGTAAAGTTTGTTGAAAGACAAAAGCAAGCACCATCAATTTTGTAGGAAACAACATTACCAAAAATGCAGCCCTGAGGGAATTGAGCGTAATAAAGGAAGAAAAGATCAATGATAGAATATAGTAGGGCCAAATTGAAACACAAGAAGAAATAGTCAAAAGACTCAAATCTAGATTCATGAGCAAATTCAAGATCAAAAGATTATTGCGAACGTAGACACAAAGATTATTCATTAGGAAAACAGAAATCTAATAAAAAGCTATAAAACGTTTGTGTAGGGACCTCCTCAGAGAACTGAGAAAAAGTCTCTCGAAACACTGGTCCTTATTTCACATGTTTCTCTACGTACGTATGCGATTATACCTATGTGTATATGTATACATGCATGCATACATACATACATACATACATACATACATACATACATACATACATACATATATATATATATAATATATATATATATATATATATATATATATATATATGTATCCCTCTCTACTTCTCTTTCTCTCTCTCTGTGGATATGTGTACATACACACACACACACACAACACACACACACACACACACACACACACACACACACACACACACACATATATATATATATATATAATTATGTATATGTGTATGTATGTATACATGTGTGTGCGTACGCGCAACAGTACAAATTAGCTAAGACATTAACATCACAACAACGAAGTCTTTTGTTCGATCATACAGTGTGGCATCTTGGGCAAATGTAATTTTTTATAGCCTCGGGTCGACCCACAACTGAGTGAAAATAGGCAAAAGCCTGTCGAGTGGCATGTACCTGTAATTCGAAAGGTAAGGCTTTATCATAGACTGTGTTGTACTTATTCTGCTTGAAAATTACGTTAAAGGTACATGTTTCTCTACTTTTAACTGCATCCAGTTTCATTAACATTATTTCAGGAAGAGATTATTGAGTTGATAGAACGACTGAATTCTCAAATTCTCATCAACGAACGATGGAGTTCCATATTAAATGCGTATATATATATATATAGATACAGACATACATTTGTGTGTGTGTATAAATATATGTACATTAGGGATACAACTTTTTTGCAACTCCATAGTCCTGTATCATATTCTGATGAGCTTTTGATTGAAAACAATGAAAATCAATGTTTTTTTTTGTATTTGATCAAAAAGCTCACCCGTGACTAACTTTTAAATTTTTATACTCGGTTGCATTTGGGCGGATTTCCAAAAACTCTGGTTGAATAATAAACAAAAAATGGGGGAAAAGATCCAAAATGTTTAATTCAAACAGTAAAAAGAAGGCAAGTCATATAAAGTCAAATTAGTCAAGTTGCGGCAGGTCATTAGAGAGAATGAAACGCAATGGCAGGTTGGCTTTGTTCTTGCATATGGCGTGTAGTTCTTGCTTGATCCTAATTGCTCATTCGCAGCATTGATTGCTCCTGCTGATGTTTAGTTTTGATGACACCTGTTTTCAGTGATTTGTCAAGCATTTCGAACCAGTCTTGTAGAGTAGTAAGGTTTACGATAGCTTTGCTCTACGATATCTTCAGCTCTATACATTTGGTTACGGAACCAGTGGTCCGCCCAGTCATATGAGTTGTACTGGCAGACCATCTACAGTCTTTCTCTCACATGTGGCGTGAGGAAAAATGCAAGAAAGGTTAAGATTTTTCATGAAATTCATCTGGCATTAATAATGTTCGGAATTTTCTGAAACTTGATGAAAGGTAGGTCTCCGTCTTCATGGAATAACCTGAAGGTACGAGTTAAGTGGAACAGAAACTTCATATCATCTCTCCAGCCAGCTTGATCTTCAAAGACATGAGTTCCATTCTGGAAGGAGTCTTAGAGTTCTTTATAACTTGACATGAGTTCTTTGACAAAAAAATATTCAATGTTTGAGGAATTTCTTGCGCCTGCTAGCTCCTAATCCATAACAACGTGCAGGATTCTGTCTATGGCATGGTCTTAGCAGCTCACAAATTGCGGCTTGTCATAGCCTTTGCTCAAAAGGCATTCCCTGAAGTCTAACCACTACCCCACTCTTTCGTCCCGTATTCACACTCGTCGTATTAGCAATAATCATTGAAATTGCGCCCAACAAGAGAAATTCGTCCAAGATGTTTTTCAGCAATGGTCTCTTCTGCAATGGTCTCAGCCTTGCCATCACACACCTTCACAGCATCCAGCTTGATTTCACTTGTTTCATTCTTGATGACAACCACTTCTTGATATTCATTTCCGTCAATATGTTAACCATCGAAATGTAGGCTGTGTTTCTGATTGCGTAGCGTATCAATCAAATGTTTCTTCATTCCACCAGCTTTTTTGAAGAGTGCTTTGTAAATGCCTCGCTGACTAGGAGCTGGGATATCAATGCCCTCTTCCGACAACTGCTTTTAGATTTTCGCAACTTAGTTGGTAGAGACGTTTGTTCTAGTTACAAGTCTCGTACCAATTGCAGATTTTATTTTTTTGTGTCTTCTTGTGGAAGAATAAGTGCCATCACTATCACTATCATTTTGATCAACTCTATCATCTTCACCATAATTGTACTCCTCCTCCTCCTCCTCTTCTTCTTCTTCTTCTTCTTCTCAGTCACTGTCAGTATCAAGGGCTGTTGGGTCTGATAAAGGCTTTAGCATCAGAAGGATGGACAGTCTGCTTGCTTGCAGCTTTTCCCCTCGAATAGTCCCCTTTGCCCTTACTTTGAAATTGGATGGAGTACAGCTTTTTGTCATCAGCATTGAGTCATTCATCATGGACATTGGTGATATCGAACAATTCTTCTAATGGCACAAAGTTTCCTTTCTTGGCACTTTGTCATACAAATAAAGCTGATTTTGGGCTTGGACCATATTGTTTGCTCAGAAATGATTGGAAAATTCAGCTTTTCTCTCCACTGAAGTGTCACTTCACTTGATAATGCTACCGCTCTCTCCTTTCTTCCTTTAATTGATTTCCCAAGAAACTGGTACCAACCAACAATCTGCTCCTTGAGTGGCATTCGGTTTCTGCTTTTTCTACAGGCACATGAATGGGACTGCAACTGCAGCAAATTTCTCCTCCATTTCTCCTTTTCCTTCTGAAGACGAGTCTCATCCTGGAAGATCTGTAGAGCTCAACTAGGACGTCCTGCAAACTCTGGTGGAACAATATATCATCTGAACTTTTGAGGAACAAGCAGAGAAGCTTGGATTTAGTCATTCAATCATTCATCAACCCCTGTATGCCATCGGAAAAGTCAGAAAATTGGGTCAATGGGTTCCACACAAACTTTCGCAGCTTATTGCACACAGGAAGTGAATGTGTGCTCTTCTTTTGCTGTCACGTCTCACGAATGAACCTTTTTTGGACCGAATGGTGACTGGTAACAAGAAATGGGTTCCGTATAAAAATGTCAACCGCTGAAGACAGTAGGTAGAGAAGGGTGAAACACTGGTTACTCGGGCTAAAGATGGTCTTCACCCACGTGAGGTGTTGTTATCTCTTTGCTGGGATATGAAAGGTTTAATCCACTTTAAATTTTTAAACCCAAACCAAACGATAGCAAAGGAGATCTACTGCAAGCAACTTGAGTGGCTTAAGTCAATGCTAGAAGAAAAACGACCATCTTTGATTTCAAAAGGAATGGTGTTCTTCCATCAGGATAATGCTCGGCCACATACAGCTAGGATAACATTCCAAAGGCTGGAGCAGTTGGAATGGGAAACAATAGCCCATCCACCATATTCGCCAGACATTGTCCCATCTGATAATCCTTTATTCCGCAGTCTTCAAAATCATTTGGACGGAAAACATATGAATTCTGTAGAAGAGGTCAGAATAGTACTGGAGGAGTATTTTTCGTCACGGACAAAGGATGTTTTGAAGAGAAGCCTTGCAAATCTGCCAGATAGATGTACGAGCATTGTAGAAAATGAAGGAGAGTATATTTTTGATTAAAGAAGGACTTTGTTTATCTTAATTTTGAAAAATAAAAGAAGTATTAAAAAAATGCATTATTTATAGGATGACCCCAGCATGATCGCAGCTTTCAAGCTGAAACTATTAAAAGAGTTGTATATATATATTTGCACATGTGAGAGTGTCTGCATATCTATGTGTGTTGTGTATGACACCCAGACATAATCTCTAATACTTGATTATATGTATATAGTTTATCGTTTCATTTGACCTAAACTTTAATATTCAGTAACTATGACAATAAAACTTCCAAACATATATTTTCGTCATGACTCTATCATTAATAACTAAGCATAGCTAAAATGATTATAATGTAATTTTCAAGTGCTGTCCATATAACCATTCCAAATATAATAGCCAGAATAATGTCCTCATTATACACACCTCAAATTCTCATAACTACCGATAAGATAATCAGACTAATCATCTAATATAAGACAGAAGCTAAATTTTCAAAAACCTTATAAAAATTCATAAATGACATACGTCCTGCCTATAAATCAAAATTCATCAGTTTTAAAGCAACAATTTTCTGAGAACAATAGATTATTCTGCTTACCTAAATATCTCATTGTAGAGGTTAAATATTTAAAAAATAACACGCTATCGCTAATATAAAATACAAATTATGCTTACAGAGCTAAAGACTAGATGCAATGCCTATAATTATACCCCATTATAACATATAAACAAATAGCTGCACGTATAGCAGTCTATTTAACAAGTTTGCTTTACAGCCATGTCATTCTGGTTTCAATCCCTCTGTGCAGCATCTTGGGTGAGTGTCTTCTACTATAGAATACAGTTGATCAATTTCTGAAAGCAAGGAATTTACAGAAGTTCCTTCTGTACACACACAGACATATATACTCCGCTCTGTCTTTCTGTCTCTCCTGCACTCTGTTGAGTTATTTTTAGATGTTGGCTCTTTGGTTACTGTCTCTACTGTGGCTACTACGTCATTCTTTTCATCTTTTTTGTTTCTTGTGCCTTTCTCAGTTTTCTGTAACCACTCCCTACCCAGATGCTAATACTGCACCACCAGTCAGATGTCTTTTCACAATTCTGTTGTCTTATCTTATGTCCTCTAGTTTTTGATAATCGTCGAATGACTCAAATTTATTTTCCTCGGATTTACAACACACCACGTACAATCGTTTTCCTTATACACCTAAAGGTTCCATATATCTCTGCTATTTTGGGAGGATTTTTCTTGTTAACCTTTTGCAGTTGTTTTTGGTGTCATTTATGCCATTTTTGTTTCTTTCCATTGTATCTTTAGCAACTTTTAAAGAAGCTTATGGCACCACCTGATCAAGTAGGTCTGTTAGATAGTGTCAACACTGTACTGACATCCAGTTGATGGCTGACGAAGGGTGTGCTTTGTTTGTGTTCGTTTATTTTTCCTTATTTCATTTTTACGTTTCCCTGTACATTTTTTGTGCTATCATTCTTTTTCATAGCTGTATATGTGTGCGTGCTTGTGTGCATGTGTGTGTGTGTATGCATATATGTGTCTGTAGGGAAAATTGCTTATTATTACCCCATATAAGGTTATCAAATGTTTACTGATATTAAAAAAGCATCATCCCTAAATGATAACTGCAAACAATTTCTACTGTATGCATGTGACTGCGTACGATTATGTGTGTGTTTGTTTATATATATATATATATGTCTGTTTTTCTGTTTGTCTGGGTGTTGAGTTACATATCTTTAAGTTACTGAATCAATAAACAGAATTTGATAGAACAAGAACCAAAGTAAGATACGTACTGAGAGCAATATGACAGACTAAAGCGCCTTGTAGGTGTTCCTTTAATCCTGTGATTGCAACCAGTAAAAGAATATAAGAGTTGCATAAACATATAAATAGATAGACCAATAAAAAAAATAGCACGTAAATATCTTTCTAAATTCTATCCATTCTCAACATATTCGCAGTTCATGAGCTACCTGTGTATTTTGATTTGAAGTCTATCATGAAATATCTTCCTAATTATAAAACAGTAAGTGTTGTTGTTGTATCACATAGACTTAGAATATTTGAAGTTATCATATTACCACTGAGAATTTAAATTAAAGTCTATTATTTTTTTCTCTTTATTCATTGTTATTCAATCCATTGTTCTGTGTTGGCATATATTCTTTTGGAATTGTAAATATGCATCAAAATGAACAGCAGGGTACAAATCTTGTCGACGCAGCAACCGTTACTACATTACTTAGCATTTAGCATTTAAGAAGAACATGGACTAGAAACTGCATACGTTTATTTAAAACCCAGCCCAATTAACTGCGTGTCTGTTAAACTTGTCATTGAAAGAGGTGGCATACTATAGGTAACTCTCTCAGCTTGCACCAACTAGTAGTACTCAAGCATTCATCTACAGAACAGCTATATATATATATATATATATATATATATATCTGTTTACCCATCCATCCATTCACCTATGTATGTATCTATACAAACATATATATATGTATGTATGTATGTATTAATGAGTGAGAGAGAGATGAGGGTAGAGGGGAAGAGAGAGAGGAAGAGAGTAAATTTTGTTTATGTTTTCTTTTATATGATCTCCCTGTAGTTTAACTCATTGACAACAAAATGATTTTATTTAATATGGCATATCTTTAAGCTTGATTCTCTTATAAGCACTGAAATTTAAAAAAAATCTTTTATATTTCTTCTTTGTTATCATTTAGTAGAGTAATTACCTTCCTGTGTTCCAAAATTAGGTTTCAGTACAATATAATACTACCTTTGCTTTGCACTTTAACTTCTGTTCCAACACTTGAACACGTTGTTATGTAATACAATACTGGAGCAAAACATTCATCTTACTATTAATCATTCAAATAGGAAACAAATTTCATAATTATTCATAAGCTGATTGAATAGTTTAGAAAATATCATTTCTCACTGCATGCCATCATTCAATTTTTAATTATTTCTATTAATTCAGAGCACCCTCCTTTGTTTCAGCAAAAATTAATGTTTAGGATTTTGTTTGATATAGGTATGATTTTAGCTGATAATACTTTTGCTAACAACTTTAAGTCTATTCCCCTCTCTGACTTCTAAGTCTATGCTTTTCATGGAGAAGGTATTCTCAGTAAACTTTCCTATGCTATTATTGTCCCATTGTTATTGCCTCCTTTGCTTGGTGGATTAACCTTCATCAGGCCTGGTTACACAGAAATGATGAAGGTTACTGTAATAAGAAACTGCTAGATAAAATAATTACAGAAGCATAACAAATTTAAACATGATACATTACAAGAATATATTTACATATACTCTATGGAGTTGTACACTGGAATGCTGAAATATTAAGTTATCAAAAGAAAGGTTTCAATGTAGTACATTACAAGTCAATTTTACATTCATTAATTACTTAACCTAGTTTGTACTTCTGAGAGCTTCTCTTTCTAATTCTCAGTAAGATAGGCTATGGATTGTAAACTATGATGTCCGGTTAATGGGGATAATATTATGTTGTAAAATTTGAAGCTGTATAATATAATCCAGGATTCCAGATTCCAGACATACTTAACTAGATTGGTACCGTTTCTGCAGGACAAAATGGCCATTTGCTTGTCTCATTACATAGCTCTTGACTACAAAAGATCTAAAGAAATTGATCATCAAAAGAAAATTTCTTCAAATATGGGTGACGGCTTACTGTGAAAATGTATTCAACGTTTTCTGGGGTATTTGAGGTTTCTTCAAAATATTTCAACAGTCATAGCACACACATACGTGACACATACATACACACACAATTAGAATCTCTCAGTCTCTTTTTCTTTTGTTCTCTCTCTTTACACACACACACACACACACCACACACACACACACACACACACACACACACACACACACAAACACACACACACAAACACACACACAAACACACACACACACACACCACACACACACGCACATTATCAATGTATTCTTAATCACATACAATATCCGTTTCTCTCAGATACATATGTAAAGCATTTACACAATGTTTTACAGTCACACACATTTTCACACGTACAAACATACACAGTCATTTATATTCATACACACACATACACAATCACATAATACTAGAAATCATATATATATATATATGTATATATATCCACATAAAATATACATATATATATATAGATATATATATATATATATTCCACATAAAATGTACATAGCTTATTAAGTTTTCAACTTATCTGATAACTTTGTTTCAGATTTAAGCTTGCCATTTTGAAGGAATGTGCCAGAATAATCTCATTGTGAGCTGATACTTTGCCTAATATAATGAAACATTAGGCTCCAGTGTTCCTGGTTGTTCTACAAATTTCTAATATTGGTTTATCTCTTTCAATGAACTTTCATTCAATTGGATACATTGTCAGCTTTGAAATCTTACTCAAGTAAGCTTTGACAATAAGTACAACCTGATTAACCTATTCTTAAAATTCCTTTAATGCTTCCCAAAAAACAAATTTACAAATCTTATTTCAGATCTTATATAAAAAAAAAGAGAAAGAGAGAGAAAGGGAGAAAGTGAAATGAAGAGCAAATTTTTTTCAAAACTTATATGTCTTCTAAGAGCCATGCAATCAGTAAGACACATTCTACAACACTGTACACATGTTAACACTTTATAATGCATAAATACCCAGAAACAAAAGGATAATGATTTGGTGAAGTGGTTCCTTATACTTTTTAACCTCTTAATTTTAAAACTGTTGTCAATTCAATAGACTGAATAGCATTCATATCAATTTTACTAAGCCCTGTTTTATATTCATATATCTCTTATAAAGAGCATTTCATAATCAATGATATAATTGACAACAGGTCGCATTTATGATAGTGTAAATGTTATGGGATTGTAAATATCACAAATGTCATGAATATTTTTTGAAAGTATCAGATTTCCTGATAATATTTGCATCATCCACTGATACATATATATATGTATAATGCCTGATAGTCTGGTCAATCATGTGATCACATGACCATGTGATATATCATCATCATCATCATCATCATCATCATCATTTAACGTCCGCTTTCCATGCTGGCATGGGTTGGACGGTTCAACTGGGGTCTGGGAAGCCAGAAGGCTGCACTGGGCCCAGTCTGATCTGGCAGTGTTTCTACAGCTGGATGCCCTTCCTAATGCCAACCACTCCGTGAGTGTAGTGGGTGCTTTTTACGTGCCACCGGCACAGGTGCTAGACGAGGCTGGAAAACGGCCACGATCGGATGGTGCTTTTTACGTGCCACCGGCACGGGGACCAGTGGCACGTAAAAAGTACCATTCGATTGTGGCCATTTGCCAGCCTCGTCTGGCACATGTGCCAGTGGCATGAGGGTTTTAGTTCACTGGTGGTCTAAATGAATAGGTCTACTGAGTGAGTGCTCTAATTAGTTTGTCTCTGCAAACAAACTTTTGTGTCCTTTTACCGCGAAGGGCTTTGATCCAACGTTGCTGATGTTTTTCTCTCCATTAAAGTGTTAAACTAACTCTAGATTAATCATAGTTCTTTCTGTTTTAGCCATTTTAATGTTCGTCTTCTCATCCTTTCATTTTGCATATGTTTATATATATATGTGTGTGTGTCTGTGTGTGCATATATACATATATAAACACACACATATATACATACATACATACATACATACATACATACATTGATACATACCCTTTACTCTTTTACTCTTTTACTTGTTTCAGTCATTTGACTGTGGCTTAGTCGAGCAAATCAACCCAAGGACTTACTATTTGTAAGCCTAGTACTTATTCTATCGGTCTCTAGGAGTGGCTATAGGTGTAGGAGTGGCTGTGTGGTAAGTAGCTTGGTTACCAACCACATAGTTCCGGGTTCACTCCCACTGCGTGGCCCTTTGGGCAAGTGTCTTCTACTATAGCCTTGGGCTGACCAAAGCCTTGTGAGTGGATTTGGTAGATGGAAACTGAAAGAAACCCATCATATATATGTATATGTGTGTGTGTGTGTGTGTGTGTGTTTGTGTGTCTGTGTTTGTCCACCCAACATCACTTGACAACTGATCCTGGTGTTTCTACATCCCCGTAACTTAGCGGTTTGGCAAAAGAGACTCATAGAATAAGTACTAGGCTTACAAAGAATAAGTCCTGGGGTCGATTTGCTCGACTAAAGGCAGTGCTCCAGCATGGTCACAGTCAAATGACTGAAACAAGTAAAAGAGTAAAAGAGAAAGAAAGAGAGTATATCAATGTGTGAATGCATGTATTTATGTTTGTATGCTAATTTGAACAAGCAGTTGTATACAAGAAATAAATTAAGTTGAAAATGCAGATAATAGATATACATACATAGATGCACACACTTAACAGCTTCACATTTTCTGATTTCAAAAGTGTATGCTATGTGGAGCTGTGTCACAAATTGTAACTTTTCCGGCTTTCGTTCTAAAAGTTGTTTGTTTCTATAGAAGGAATGTGACTCAGATTGCTGTCAGTTGGCTGATAATTGTCTGACAGCCCCACATAATGTAGACTTTTGAAAATCAACAATTGTGAAAACCGGTCAAGTGTATCTATGTAAGTGTGTGTTTGTCTGTGTGTGTGTGTCTGTCTCTCTGTGTGCATGTTTATATGAATATCTACCTATCTATCTATGAGTATATATATATGTGACCTTGTGTGTACCGTTGGCAATTTTTTTTCCTCTGTCTTCCCTTCTCTGGATCTTTCCTTCTCCTAAGTTTCCGACAAAGAGCTCCGCTCGAAACATTAAAACCCTCCTTCTTTCCTGAGCGTCCAATAATACTATATTTGTTCCATGTCCTCGCGTTGTGTTTTTTTGTGCTTTCTTGTTTGGATTAACTTTACATATATATGTGTGTGTGTGTATGTATGTATTCATATCACTTATATGAGATGGTTTTTAGATAAGCACTGTCAATTTTTACAATTTTGTAAATAATGATAATAGTAATTAATAAACTTAATTACGTTGCATCTTGTACTCTGACTTTGTCACTAGGCACCTTTTATCAGCTTTATAATCCATATAAGGTAAATAGTAATCACCAAAGAACTACATAAATTCATTTCCAGAGAAAAGGAGTTGACTTTCTTACAACCACTCTCCATTCTGCTTCACCGAAGTTATTTGCAAAAGAGGCCCACGAGTGGCTACTTCATGAATTCCTATTGGCATTCACTTTTAACTTATGAAATGTAGAAATATTTTTCCTGAATCTACTTGGTGAATTCATTACAGCATAGGATTTTCAGTAGGTAAAAAATAGCTGATGAGAAAGAACACTGCAGAGTTACGAAGTATCTTAAAAGTTTCATGATATGCTTTCGGTGCTGTTTATTCCATTCCTCTCATTCACGGACATAATTATTGCAACATACTGGAGTTGTAGTAGTCATCTTATCAGAATTTCTCCCTTATTTTGATATGGGCCCACATGTATTGGATACAATGATTGATAAAATTCTAATGATCGATTATCATCTCCTCTTATGTTATCTGTACAAGCCTTGTCTATGCTAGAGGTTAAGAAACTGTTTTTATCATTACCATTTTTATTTCACTGCTTTATTATATATATATATATATATATACATGCATAAATATAAAAGCGGGAGTGAGAGGGAAACAGAGACAGAGCTATAGAGACAGACAGCTATGTATATAGATAGGTAGATGATTGATTGATAGATAGATAGATAGATAGATAGATAGATAGATAGATAGATAGATAGATAGATAGATAGAGATAGATAGATAGATAGATAGATAGATAGATAGATAGATAGATAGAGATAGATAGATAGATAGATAGATAGATAGATAGATAGATATAGATAGATAGATAATAGATAGATAGATAGATAGATAGATAGATAGATAGATAGATAGATAGATAGATAGATAGATGGATAGATAGATAGAGATAGATAGATAGATAGATAGATAGATAGATAGATAGATAGATAGATAGATAGATAGATAGGTAGATAGGTAGATAGATAGATATGTTTCTTTATTAGCCACACAGGGCTGCACACAGATGGGACAGATTGCAAAGAAGAGCTTTTCATTTTGGGGAGAAAAAAAACAGATAGGTAGATAGATAGGTAGATAGATAGATAGATAGATAGATAGATAGATAGGTAGGTAGATAGGTAGGTAGGTAGGTAGGTAGGTAGGTAGGTAGGTAGGTAGGTAGGCAGGTAGGTAGGTAGGTAGGTAGAATTTGAGGAAACTGTTGGTGGTCTACATCATCAAAATTTGTATTTATTAGATATGTAATTTGGAGTGGAAAATTCCAACATTTTAGTCATAAGTCCTTCATTGGGGTACAGGATAGATTAAATAGAAAAGAAATGGTTGCAGGACGTTTCAGAGGGTTGTGGGGTTATTGAGGAGGATGTAATCAGAGAAAAAGAGATAAGAGATGTCAGAGAAAGTAAGAATATCTGCTTGGTTGAAGTAGGGAGACAGAACAGAAAATTCTTGTTGTAATGATGTGGTGGTGGTGGTGGAGGTTAAAGCAGGAAAGAATGGTTGTAAGAAGGAAGAGAGAAAGGAATGGCGGTAAGAAGAAAGAGAGAAAGGAATGGTTGAATAAAAGAACAAAGTAAACAGGAAAACTTACAGAAAGATTAACAGCAAATTGAAGTAGTCCCAACTTAGATCATAAATCATATTTAGTCAAAGCTCGGCTGGGTTAACCTGGGGCTAAAAAACAACAACATTCGTGAAGAACCAGCTACGAGTTTCTAAATTAAATTTAAAAACATTTAATCAAATTCTTGCTAAGGATATCTTATCATGCCAACAACCAAATCATAATGCTAGCAGAATAACTATTTTAACAATAAAATTTCAATTACAAGGACTATTTTCTTCTTTTACGTTATTTTTTCCTTCTTAAATCTTTCATAAATTTTGTTTCTTACATTTATTTTTGTTTATATTTTATTTATTTTTTCTGTTGAGACTTCTTTTTGTCAATTATTTATTCTCTTTCTTTTTTTTTTCTTTCTTTCATCTTGTTTTTTTTTTTTTTTTTTTTTATTATAATCTTTCCCTTTATTGTTCTTATCTTTATACAATAAATATCATATTGGTGATAATTTGTCATCTGCATAATCCACTTGTCGTCTACAAGTGTATTAACTTGAAGTCTGTTTTCAAAATGTATCTACTATGAAATTAGTATCTAAAAGCAAAAAAAAAAAAAAAAAAAAAGAAAAATGAAAAAAAAAAGCACAGAAACAAAACTAGAAAATGAAATAAAAGGAAACGGAAGTATAGTGACAAAAATGGAAGGCGATTAATTCAAATGTAATTATATTGGCTTGAATAGAATTTCTATTGGAAAATATTTTAAAAGATAAAGCAAACAACAACAAATATAATATCAATCAAATCAAAGAATGTTTAATTTTTTTTCCTTCTCTAACAGATGTCAATGACATTGATGATGATTATGATGATGATGATGATGATAATGATAATGATGATGATGACAGTGATCATGACAAAGATGATGATGATGGTGTTATTGGTGGTAACGGCATTGGTGATGGCATTGGTGATGGTGTAGATTAAACTGATAATATTGATGGTGAAAATATGTGAACGAAGATGAAAGTATTAAAGAAAATGATAATGATAATGATGATGATGATCATCATCATCATCATCGTGAATATGATGATGGAAGAGGAGGATGACAATGTAAAAGTTGTATGGCAACAGCTGAGAAGATTATTATAGGGTGGCAAAGAGACAAAATGTTTAATAATATGACAAAATAATATGCCATAAACATTCGGATTATGATATTGTATCAATTATTTAACAACGCACTTTATCTCATTGCGTATAAACACTTTCATATATAAGTAAATCAGTTGCTTGAAAGACGATGCAAAGAGAACCTCTTCCTTTTAAATTGTGAATTCATTTATTATTAGTCTATATTACTCCATGAGCATGATCGTTGCCAGAGCAACAAGCTGGCCTCCATGCCGGTGGCACGTAAAAAACACCATTCGAGTATGATCGTTACCATACTGGCACTTGTGCTGGTGGCACGTGAAAAAAAATTTGAGCAAGGTTGTTGCCAGTGTTATTGGAATGGCTCCTGTGCAGGTGGCACATAAAAAGCAGTATTTGAGCATGGCCATTGCCAGCACCATCTGACTGGCCCTCATGCCGGTGGCACATAAAAGCACTCACTACACTCTTGGAGTGGTTGGTGTTAGGAAGGGCATCCAGCTGGAGAAACTCTGCCAGATCTGATTGAAGCCTGGTGCAGCCATCTGGTTCACCGGACCTCAGTTAAATCGTCCAACCCATGCTAGAATGGAAAGCAGACGTTAAACGATGATCCTGAAGGAGCATAGGGCTGGTTTCTCAGTTATCCTGGTGTATATATTTCTCCCTTGATGGGATGCCAGTCCAGCACAAGATCACAAATTTTTATCAGCTGAGTGGACTGGAGCAACATGAAAAGAAATGTTTTTACTCAAGAGCACGACACATCACTCAGTTCAGGAATCGAAACCATGATTTAATGATTATGAATCCAGCACCCTAACAACTATGCCATGAACCTCCACCAATTAGCTTATGGAGTAATATTTTAAAGAAAACAGATCTTTATATTGGGTTGTCCAGAAAGTTCGTGCCAATTTATAGTAGCTTACATTTTGACTTATTTTAGAACATGGTTGAGTCCATAAAATAGGATTTGACTACACCTCCATTTAGAGCACAGTTTAAGCTATCTTTTCGTAGAAGAAGGTTTATGTTTCTATAACCTGTGTTAATTCTGTAATCCTTTAAAATGGAAGATAATAAAGTTCATTTTCGGCACTTGATTCTTTGGGAACCAGACAAAAATTGCTGCAGCTTGGCTGGGATGTGTTACCCCACCCTCCATATTCACCAGATATTGCTCCTTCGGATTTTCCACTAATTCAGGTCTCTGCAGAATAGTCTTAATGGTAAAATTTCAATTCCTTGGATGACATATAAAGATACCTTGATGAATTCTTTGCCATGAAACCACCTGAATTCTGGAAAGAGGGTATTTTCAAGTTAAAGGAAAGATGGAGACACATTGTGCTACAAAATGGTTCATATTTGATTGATTTAAAATGTAATGGCAAGTATTTACTGGCCTTTTTCTTTCCTTTAAAAATTGGCACGAACTTTCTGGACAACAGAGTAAAATAGATGAGCAATTGCAATGAAGATCAAAATAAGGATCTTGTTTTAAAATATATGCACAGAAGCTTCTGGTATTCAGTGGCCTTTCGTATCACTAGCTTTGGTAGATAAGCTACTGGAAAACAAAAGCTCTCTGGAAGTTACATTTATAAACGTTCACACATAATTTTGAAGAAAAATTTTAGAATTACATTAATTTTTGAGAATTTTCTCTTTCAATTTTGAATTTGCCCACAATATATTGTGCATATCTCTATTCATCATCATCGTTTAACGTCCGCTTTCCATGCTAGCATGGGTTAAGATTTGAAATTATTGCAATGATTTAACCCCCCAAATAGCCTTACATGCATTTTTGTTTTCAGAATACTATTCAAATATATATTGAATGTAATTATCACAGCCTCAATCTCTCTCTCTCTCTCTCTTTCTCTCTTTCTCTCTCACTATTTATCTACCTAGCTACCTACCTACCTATTTATCTATCTATCTCTCTATCTCTCTATCTCTCTATCTACCTATCTATCTACCTGTCTGTCTGTCTGTCTGTCATCTACCTATCTATCTACCTGTCTGTCTGTCTGTCTTTTTCTATGTATGTTAATTTATCTATTTCTATACAAAAATACATATTCATACTATTAGAGTTATTGCTTCAATCTATACACATTAAATTTATAAACATTAAACTACCTCACAAATTGAAATTCTCTGACCATGTTCTCTTTCTCATAAAACAACATCCCATCTTATTCTTCATTTCTTTTGCAAGAATTCAAATATCAAACCCAACACACTCAGTAACAAACTAAAAGAGTAAGCCCTACAGTGTGAACAACAAATGATAATTTTCATACTTTTATCTATTTTTTGCCTGTATTTCTTTATTAGAGTTGAATATTGCTGATGCTAAATTTTTTTCACTGGTGTTGAATAAATAACTAAAATATTATTGAAAACAGAACATCAACTAACAGCTGGAATAAATGTAATTTAAGACTGGATTGCTAAGTTACATAATATAATATAATTTATGCTTTCTGGATTACATATTGTGTATCTATAAACAGTGGTTTCAGAAAGCTTCAGAAAATTCTCAACAGCAGGATTCTCATGTATAATCATAGATTACAAAGATGTTGGCAATACTTTATGGAAAGAAGTGAGCTGATGTATGCTCATAAGTAGTTGTTGCTGTTCAACTCAAAGTCAACTCGGACCAAGCAGATATGATCAAAGGTATTTCAGCTTTGCAACTGAATCTTTCCACATAAGCAGTTTGTCTATCTAAGCTTGAGTTTTTCTATCTCTCTTTCTCTCTTTTACTCTTTTGCTCTTTTACTTGTTTCAGTCATTTGACTGTGGTCTTCAGTCGAGCAAATCGACCCCAGGACTTATTCTTTGTAAGCCTAGTACTTATTCTCTTGGTCTCTTTTGCTGAACCACTAAGTTACAGGGACATAAACACACCAGCATCGGTTGTCAAGCAATGTTGGGGAGAAAAACACAGACACACAAACATATTCAAACATACATATATATATATATATATATATACAACCCATGCTAGCATGGAGAATGGACGTTAAACGATGATGATGATGATGATAATGATATACGACGGTCTTCTTTCAGTTTCTGTCTACCAAATCAACTCACAAGGCTTTGGTCAGCCCAAGGTTATAGTAGAAGACACTTGCGCAAGGTGCCACACAGTGGAACTGAACCCAGAACCATGTGGTTCGTAAGCAAGCTACTTACCACACAGCCACACCTATGCCTATTACAGCCACTCCTATGCCTATGAATTTCTCTATGAATTTCTCTTGTTATATATATATATCTTTTTAATTCAATATTAGTTATCTTTAGCAAATGCAGAAATTCTCCTTTAAAGCATCTACAACTAGATTCCCTCTCTTTGGATAGTATTATATTTCATATGATATTTCTAATGGTACAGTTTAGCACTTTCAATTGTAGACTTAGATCAGTTTTCAAACTGGAAAGCCAATGTATCTTGGTCTGTTGCTATTTAGAATTTTTGTGCTGATAAGTAACATCAGATTTTTTACAACTTTATTTACTATTGCAAGGGTATTATTATTCACTTTATATGATCTATGTGAACAGAACAAATTGGTTGGCTACTTTGCATATTAAGACTGACCAATTGATGATATAGTCACATCTGTTTTATGTTCAGGTAATGAACCTGGTGTCTGAACAGATAATGAAACTGCTGCAACAATCTCAGTCATTTTTATAATTGCATTAAGTATTTGGCGAATAATAGAAAACATTGATATTGCTTAACTTCAAACAAAAGTGTTGCAATTTTAGCAAATTTTTCTTCATTTTATATAATATACAATTAATCCTATTAATATACAATTAATCCTATATAGGTGCGAGAGTGGCTGTGTGTTAAGTGGCTTGCTTCCCAACCACATTGTTCTGGGTTCAGTCCCGCTGCGTGGCACCTTGGGCAAGTGTATTCTACCATAGCCTCTGGTCAACCAAAGCCTTGTGAGTGGATTTGGTAGATGGAAACTGAAAGAAGCCCGTCGTATATATGTACATGTATATATATATGTGCGTGTGTGTTTGTATGCCTGTGTTTGTCCCCCCCCCCCGCCCAACATCACTTGAACCGATATCTAAAAATATCGCCTAGAAACAACAAATCAGTTTCAGTGGCTTCATATTTTTTTGCATTTCAGTGGGAGATCAATGTCTTAACCATAGATAAGAAGGCATGCAAATCTTCAACTTGGATGATTCTATTTTTGCAGTCCTCAGTCAAATCGACCAACCCAAGCTAGCATGGAAAGTGGATGTTAAAGGATGATGATAATGATGATTATATATATACACACACTGTGCTTGAGGAGACCCTGTGCTTGAGGAGACCCTGTGCTTGAGGAGACCCTGTGCTTGAGGAGACCCTGTGCTTGAGGAGACCCTGTGCTTGAGGAGACCCTGTGCTTGAGGAGACCCTGTGCTTGAGGAGACCTGTGCTTGAGGAGACCCTGTGCTTGAGGAGACCTGTGCTTGAGGAGACCCTGTGCTGAGGAGACCCTGTGCTTGAGGAGACCCTGTGCTTGAGGAGACCTTGTGCTTGAGGAGACCTGTGCTTGAGGAGACCTGTGCTTGAGGAGACCTTGTGCTTGAGGAGACCCTGTGCTTGAGGAGACCTATTGAGTCAAGTACATCAACATCAAAAAATCAAATGGGAATTGTAGTTGTGATACTTGTGCCGGTGGCACGTAAGAAGCACCATCCAAATGTGGCTGATGCCAGCGCCGCCTTGACTGGCTTCCATGCTGGTGGCACATAAAAAGCACCAACTGATTGCGGCCATTGCCAACCTTGCCTGGTACCTGTGCTGGTGGCATGTAAAAAGCACCCACTACACTCATGGAGTGGTTGGCATTAGGAAGGGCATCCAGCTGTAGAAACACTGCCAGATCAGACGGGAGCCTGGTGCAGCCTTCTGGCTTCCCAGACCCCGGTCGAACCGTCCAACCCATGCTAGCATGGAAAACGAACGTTAAACGATGATGATGATGATGATGATCACAGAGCATCAGAATAATGAACTCCATTTAAGTCTTTGATAATTTCTCTCATTGCTCCTGATAAACATTGCCTATCTAAGAGACATTCACATAAAATGTCACGATTCCTTATTTGCATCAAAGGCTATTAAATGTTACTCTGGGATGACTAAAGAAATAGACAGAATGTAAAACAAGTTCAACTGAGGGGTATTGAGAATTTCTATGAATTCAGCTTCATGAGTCACTAATGAGTAGGTGAGAAATGCATTTAGCTATGTGTATCTGCAGAGTCCATCACTTTTGTTGACTACAGTTTGAGGATGTTATGGTAACAGTAAAAATCTATAGTTATTTCCTAAAACTGAAGATCCTTAATTTCAAATTTAATAACATTGCCTAAAGAAAAATCCCATTTGGAGCAATATAACGGCATTACTTTCACAAAAATTCCTGAGCATATTCTAAGTTTTGAAGATTTTCTAAACATGTTATTATCTTTCAGATTAACACATGTAATGAATGCAGTTAAAGGAAAGAGTTTACCTTTAAATTCAAATATGAATTTTATTGCATTGTGATAAAGCAGTATTTCATACAGTGACAAACTAAGAGAATAAGCCCTACAGTGTGAACAACAAATGGAAGTATTCCTAAGGTGGCAGAATCACATATTCAAGACAACAAAATTTCTGGTTGCCATTTTCTCTTTTAGTATTACAAATCATACAAATCATCTTTCCAGTTATATGAAGTTTGGTTCCATGAATAGATGGTGCTTTATGAGATAATTTGGAGTATGGTTTAATATCAAGCTCTTTTATATCTTTATGAAACAAAGACAGTTCAGTTCAAGATAAATGAATAAATAAATGCACCCTTTTAAAGCCTGGCCAGGCTCATGGGCCCGGTTTCCCAGTTTCTATGGCACATATGTTCCCCAGCTGGATAGGACGCCAGTCCATCGCAGTGTTACTCATTTTTGCCAGCTGAGTGTACCGGAGCAATGTGAAATGAAGTGTTTTGCTCAAGAACACAACGCGTTGCCTGGTCCAGGAATCAAAACCATAATCTTACAATCATGATGCTGACACCCTAACCACTAAGCTTCCACTCAGTTCAAGATACTTTCAATAAACTACAATTGACTGTGTCCATTTACTGTGGAAAAAAGGAATGCCCACTTAGGGTTTTAGCAGGTACTGTTGGTCTTTAATACACCTTAGCAAATGGTTTCTAACATACCGATGCAAAATATCAGTTATTTTAAGACATTGTTTATCAAAAACAGAGCATTTCCTACAACCATGTAAAAAAGAGTAAAGACCCCCTTCGGTCATGAATGACCATGGGATTGCACCTACAAAGTTCCCCCTCCAAGGCACAAGTCCAAGCAAGGTTGTTTTTGTGGAAGGCCAGCAGATATTATCCAAGGGAAAAGCAAAGGCTGATACAGCTTGACACCAGTGACATTGCAACTCATTTCTGTGAACTGGAGTAATGTAAGCTAAAGTGTCTTGCTCAAGAACACAACACAGCCTGGTCCAGGAATCAAATTCACTACCCCATGATTGTGAGCTCAACACTCTAACCACTGAGTCATGTACCTTCACACAAAATGTAAGGGCTACCAAAAAACAAGTCCCTGATATAGAACATAGGGCTGAGGGTATTTATAGTTGTGTCTTCCATGACACTAATAGTGGGTCTTTCCACCAGAACTGATGAAATACCCATCCTGCAAAGTAAAGGTTTACTCAACTTTATCAAACAAAACAATGCCACAGCAAACTGAGTTTTTATCAGTTTTCTTGTTTGGTTATTAATAGAAAGGAGCTTTAACAGCCTCTTTCAAAAATGATATCAGAAACTTACAATATTTTGATATTCATCTGAGGCAACTGATTAAGTTTTCACAGGCGTAGGAGTGGCTGTGTGGTAAGTAGCTTGCATACCAACCACATGGTTCCGGGTTCAGTCCCACTGCGTGGCACTTTGGGCAAGTGTCTTCTACTATAGCCTCGGGCCGACCAAAGCCTTGTGAGTGAATTTGGTAGACGGAAACTGAAAGAATCCCGTCGTATATATGTATATGTGTATATATGTATATATATGTGTGTGTTTGTCCCCCCCCCCCCAACATCGCTTGACAACCGATGCTGGTGTGTTTACGCCCCCGTGACTTAGCGGTTCAGCAAAAGGGACCGATAGAATAAGGACTAGGCTTACAAACAATAAGTCCTGGGATCGATTTGCTCGGCTAAAGGCGGTGCTCCAGCATGGCCACAGTCAAATGACTGAAACAAGTAAAAGAGTAATAGGTTGTGTAAACAATTGTTTCAATGTATATGGTCGTATTCATTCACTGAATATGTTTTTGTTCCCAATAACTTCTGATGAGATAGAACAATATTTTCTCTTGAATAGTAATGCTATTTTCGGTTATCTGCTCATGTAATTTCAACCCATACTTTTAAATTGGAATGCTGCTGTATCTCCCAGCTTTAATACAAACAAATCCAATTTATCATTTGGCTTCATCAATCTAACATATCTTTGAAACTAAATAATAGATTTACCAAAGGCCTTTGCAGAATTATGCTTTAACACAAGAGGTTTGATTCTTAATAATGATATATTTGATTATAGTTATTTCTAAAGTATGGAAAGTGTTGTAATTTGTAATTTTAAGGAGTCAATATCTACCCATAGGCATATATCACACTTCAGAAGTTGTTCGCTAATGGAGTAGTTTATCCATCTTTTTCATATAAATGGAAAACGTCACAATAAGCAAGTACGCATGAACACGGATCTTGTAAGCTCACATAATAATTCTTGCTGTTAGTAATTAACATAACACTATAAGACAGTTATAGACTATCCAAGACTACAATTTTTATGTCATTATATTTCTTTCGACCAATTTATCTTTATCTTCCACAATCTTTTAGTTTGAAGCAAAAACAATAAAGTTTAAATAACTGACATATTATATATATATATACATATATATATGTATACCACAATTAGATTTTAGCTTATTTTGGTACGTTCATATACATCTACTAAATCTTTTTGGCTTTTCTCAGAGAAACAAAGAGTACATTTCACTGCTGAATATTCTGTATGATTTCCAATGTTATTCATTTTTATTAATATTTATTTATAAGTAGAGCAAACAAACAATAAAACAAACTAAAACAAAACAAAAATAATGAAAGAACAAAAATTGGAGGCATAATATCATAGATTCAATTGTGTCTAATTGTCTTCAGTAAAGCTGTAAATGAAGTAATTATTGACAGAAATAGTTATCTGAATATTTATTAATACATAACTCCCTATTCTGCTAAGCTGCTAAAATTCTAACAATTTTCATGGCTGATCACTAATTCACTCTAACAGTAATCAAGTTATTCAATTTAGTCAGCAGCCTGTCAGAAAAGTCTAGAATTTGTGAATATTAACAGTTCGAACATTATATATTTATGTTACTTTTGCTCTTATTGGAGAGAACTTTGGGGCAAAATCAAGAATTCTTTGATGCTCTGCAAATTAGAACAGTGACACATTGCAATGCTGTTACAAATATTATTGCTTATATATGCAATACTCAGTGCATTTCTCCTCTAATTAAGTGAAAAATAATTAAAAGTTGTTAATCTCAATGAATAATTTCATCTATTTATTGTTATTCATAAATCTGATATGATAAAATATATATGAACGTATATCTTTGTGTTAGTGTGTGTGAATGTGTGTGAGTGTGTGTGCATATGCTTGTGTGTGTGTGTATGCTTTTTTTTGCATGAGTACACATATTTGTGCATGCCTGTGCATGTCTGTGTATGCATGCATGTATGTGTGCATTAGAATGTGTGAATATGAGTGCTTTTGTTTATAAATGTGTCTTTGCAAACAGCATAAAATAGTTGTGAATGCATGGAGATTTTATTCAATATTACTATTAAGAATATTATCCGTTGATTGAAAACTGCGTCTTTGGATTCCTGCTGATAAAACGGTTATTGTTAAACCAGACAGATCATCTACATAATTGAAAGCAGAGGAACCAACTATTTATGTTGAAGCCAGTGCCGCCTCGACTGGCTTCCATGCCGGTGGCACGTAAAATGCACCAATCCGACCGTGGCCGATGCCAGCCTCGCCTGGCACCTGTGCAGGTGGCACGTAAAAAGCACCCACTACACTCACGGAGTGGTTGGCGTTAGGAAGGGCATCCAGCTGTAGAAACATTGCCAGATAAGACTGGAGCCTGGTGCAGCCTTCTGGCTTCCCAGATCCCCGGTTGAACCGTCCAACCCATGCTGGCATGGAGAACGGACGTTAAACGATGATGATGATGATGATGATATGAAGGTAGGAAAGTAGCTGAACATTTAGGAATAGCTTACAGAGCTGTAAAAGATACCAGGTGATGTAGGACATACACTGGACACTCAGTCAAGTAATACAAGGAGTATTTATACCAAATGACCAGCATAGGAATATGATCACCATTAATTGCTAATAGAGTAATAAATTTTCAGGAAAGATGCTGCTACAAAGGCCTAAAATTGATGGTTTAGTGTACGAAGAGTTATAGCACAACTGATTAGGAATTTAATTTGTGTAGATGTGATGAAGTAAATTTGTGCTTCAATGGGGTACTACTGATATACTGTGGGAAACTATAGAGGTTCTGATAGTGAGCCACTATATCAGGAATTCATCAACAGAAAGACCTTCAACAGAATACCAGACTTTAAAGTCTAGCAGCTACAAAGAAATCCATGTGTAGGTGAATGGTTTGTAAAAACTCATCCAGTTATGGGCAGTTCAATTTTCAGTCATCTCCATCTTATTATAGGTTTTCAGACTACAACAAAAGAATTTAAAACTAGCTTTTTTTTTATAGTAACTCATCTGTTCCATGTCCCAGGAAAAACTGAAGACATAGGAAAGAAATTCCAGACTTGGCAGTAAAACTAGTGAAAAACAAATTAAACCTAGTAAAGACAAAAATTTCAGTGATGAAACTAGGATCTACTTTTATCAGAAAAGTGGTCTGGCTCAATACACAGAAAGGGAGGTGATAGGTATTTATATAGTGTATTAATTGTAATATGAGTGCACAAATAATGCAGAGTGATCACAGAACAGCTGAAAAAAGGTGGGGAAAAAGAGACTTCACTTCATGGTATATGCACAGAAATAGTCAAAAGTATAAATACCCATGAAATGATACTTTTAAAGGCTTAGAATGCACCCCAGAAATAGTGGGTAAGATTCTGTCATCTAAGACTTAATTAGCAATGAAGGTGTTCTTCCCAAACAACAGCTAGAATAAAATGAGGTGCAGGAAAAACTTCAGGGAATGATTAATTCTGTTGGCTAAATAGGGGTTTTATTTCTGATTGAAAAGTTGGGTTCTTGCAAATTAGGTGCACCAATGCATAGTAGGTGCACCATGCATACACTCATGCACGAGAACATATTTACATGCATATATATTTTCTTAACACTATTTTGTGTTACATGCACACTATTTCTGGGGTGCATTCTAAGCCTTTAAAAGTATCGTTTCATGAGTATTTATACTTTTGACTATTTCTGTATATATACCATGACGTGGATGTGCAAAAGCTTGGAAGAAAGGAAGTAATCATGCTTTGTTGGATATATAATGTCTTTGTACAGTATGATATAGCACAAATGAACTAAGAAAAGTACTATGTGTAAGCAGAAATAGATGCAGTATGCAATCTTTCACACAAATGTTATATGTATGGAATTTCAAAGTAAGAGAAATATGTGCCAAACAACTGAGGAGAAAAAATCATATGGAAGTGACAAGAGAAACAAGGGAAAGGTGAGAGAATGAAAATTTGAGCAATTGAGACAAATGGTGAGAACTAAGGAAGACATGTCCAACCTCTGTCAGTAAGGGAATGTAGTCACAAAATAAGGATAATAGAATATATTTGTATGTATGTAATACAAAATAGTGTTAGGGAAATATATATATGTATGTAAATGTGTTATTGTGCATAATAATAACAACAACAACAACAATAATAATAAAAGAAACATAAAACAAACATTTTTTTTTAGACATCTACTAGTACAACAAAAAAAAAAGAACCAAATATATGGCACACTAGGCATAACAACAACGTGAACTTCCAACCTGTTGTCTCTTGAGGTCTCTGGGTGAGACTTGGAGCCAACTTGTACAAATATAAAACAAAAGTCAAACATAGAATAATAATAATAATAATAATGAAATTATTGTATACAGTGCTCAGGTGCACCACAACTTGTCAAAAGTGCATATAAAGCATATGCAGTAATGTACAAATGTCTGGGAAGTGAACAGTGTATGAGTCAGATACATGCTTGTGCATGTATGGAGGGGAGAAAATCAGGTGTAGTGTTGGCAAATCTCAGGAAGCATGGAAGTTTTGAAGGATGCAGTGCTCCAACAACTAACAACTGATGCCGGCAGTTTGTTCCATGCTTCAGCAATTCTAAGCGTGAAAAAATGTTTCCGAAAGTCATGGAAGCTGTGCTGTTTTCTGACTTTGTAGTGTATATAATATGGCTGTACATATGCACACACTTAAGCAAACAGAGCTCCAGTAAGCTCCACTCTTGGCATGCAGCTATTGAGGAAAACAGCAGTTACAGCTAGGATAGAACCTCACCATTATTTTGACAATCCAGGAATCACAATGGTGGAAAGACTGTATAAAAACCTTACCAGATAAGAGAAGTGAGAGTATAGTTGTTCATTCTATTTATTGAAAGCTATTTCATAATTTACGTTACTTACATTAGTGACACTACATCATCCACCACACACACAACAAGCACACACACACACAGACACACACATGTAATTAACATATCAGAACATGTATATTTATACATATATAATGATTAATATGTGTGGTAGCTGATATAGTGTTGCTTATGTAACTAACACAGATTATGAAATAGATGTCAACAAATGGAATAAACATGTATCCTCTCATTTCTCATATATATGTATATATATATACATATATATATATATTCTTTTACTTGTTTCAGTCATTGGACTGTGGCCATGCTAGAGCACTGCCTTTTGTCGAGCAGGACTTATTCTTTGTAAGCCTAGTACTTATTCTAGTGGTCTCTTTGCCGAGACATAAACACACCAGCATCGGTTGTCAAGTGATGTTGGGGGGGGACCAACATAGACGCACAAACATATACACACACACATACATACATACATATATATATATATATATATATATATATACACATATATACGACGGGCTTCTTTCAGTTTCTCTCTACCAAATCCACTCACAAGGCTTTGGTCAGCCCGAGGCCATAGTAGAAGACGCTTGGCCAAGGTGCCACACAATGGGACTGAACCCGGAACTATGTCGTTGGGAAGCAAGCTACTTACCACACAGCCACTACTACACCTACGTATATATATATATATATATATATATATATATACACAGTAGAATAGCACTCAATTGCCTAAGAAAGTAAAGAGATAATGTCATAATAAAATCCACAAGTCTTAAGGGTTGCAGTTTTTCTTTTAACATTTTACACACACACAAACACATAATTATTATCATCATCGTCATTTGACATCTTTTGTCCATGCAGGCATGAGATGGACAGTTTGACACAAGAGCTGGCTAGTCAGAGAGCTGCACCAGACTCCAGGCTGGCACTGGCTCAGTACTCTTGTAGGCCAGTTGTCTTCACTAGGGTGAGTGGCCTCATCACTTCTGCTGTGGAGTATGAGTCATGTGTGTGTGTGTGTGTGTGTGTGTATACACATACATTATTTATCAGATGACTTTCATTACATCTAAAAAGAGATCTTTCTTATTCACATTTTGTGAATGTCACATTCATCTAGAAAAATTGATGTCATCAGCCAGTGTCTGATGACCCAGTTACATGGGTGTTTCATACATGAAACCCAGAACCATTAACACTAACCGCTTGTTGGTCAGTCATCAGCAGTGGTGGCAAATAACTGCTTATTATCCCTTCTTGACTTCCATGTCCTAGAAAATCATGCACAGTGATTTGTTGTTTGTTCCTTCTTCAGCCATGCTTGGCTCATAGAGCCGGTTTCCCAGTTTCCTTGGATGTATAGGTTCCCCACATGGAAGGAACACCAGTCTGTCGTAGATGAGCTGCAAGATGCAGGAGGAAAAAGTGAGAGAAAGTTGTGGTGAAAAAGTCAGCAGAAGTTCGCCATTACCTTCTGCCAGAGCCGTGTGGAGCTTAGGTGTTTCGCTCATAAACACACACATTGCCCGGTTTAAGATTCAAACCCGCAATCCCTTGACCATGAGTCTGCTGCTCTAACCACTAGGCCATGCGCCTCCACTGCACAGTGATTTGCTTATATCTATATCTATCTAGCAATTGCCTTATGGAAGACTTAAGTTAGCCATCCAGAAACACCCAAAGATTGTCAGCTTCACTAAACCATTTATTTGTGATATGAAATATATATAACAATAAACTTGTATACAGTGCTCAGGTGCACTACAGCTAAAGAAAAAAAAAGGAGAGGACAGGGGCACCAGGTATACTGTTGGGGAAATTTCAGGAAGCATGTAAATTTTGAAGAATATATAGTGTCTTGACAGCTAGCAACTGATGCAGGTAGTTTATTCTGTGCTTCAAGAATTCTGAGTATGAAAAAATATTTATGAAAGTCACAGGTTCTGTGTTGTTTTTTGATTTTGTAAACATGTCCACGAGTGTTTGACATATGAAATTCAAAAAGGCATTAGGTATACTGTTGGCGAGCTGGCAGAATCGGTAGCATGCTGGGTGAAATGCTGAGCGGTATTTCGTCTGCCGCTACGTTCTGAGTTCAAATTCCGCCAAGGTCGACTTTGCCTTTCATCCTTTTGGGGTCGATTAAATAAGTACCAGTTACGCACTGGGGTCGAATTATCGACTTAACCCGTTTGTCTGTCCTTGTTTGTTCTCTCTGTGTTTAGCCCCTTGTGGTTAGTAAAGAAATATGTTGGTGAATTTCAGGAAGCATGGAAGTCTTGAAGGATGTAGTGTCTTGACAGCTAACAACTGATGCAAGTAGTTTATTCCATGCTTCAGGAATTCTGAGCATGAAAAGATATTTCCAAAAGTCATGGGTGCTGTGTTGTCTTTTGAATTTGTTGTCAACATTTTTGAAGTGCAAAACTGCTACCTGTTCACTTACAAAAAATTTCTGCTGAATCTGAAAATTCTCGAAACTATTGTGATGTATATATTGCTTGGGATGTTTCTTTTGTTGTTGTTTTGGTTTTTGTTGATATAGGTAAATTGTCCTGGTTGGGTGCCCATAGCTGGTCAATAATTACTGATTTGTGATATCAGCTGTCTTTCATGTATTCCCTTATTCCTCATCTCTTCATTATCTCTTCCTTCGGGGCCCATTTTTCAAAGATTACAAAATGTGTTGGAGGACTGAAGGTTTCAAGGGGTGACCCAATGGACTGAGCAAGTTTGAGTAGTAGTAGTAGTAGTAGTAGTAGTAGTAGTAGCAGCAGCAGCAGCAGCAGCAGCAGCAGTAGTAGTAGTAGTAGTAGTAGTAGTAGTTATTGTTGTCATAGTAGTGGAGATAGTGGCAGTTGTTGTAGTTGTGGTAGTGGCAGGAGTGGTAGTAAAAGTAATTGCTAAGGCGAGTTGGCAGTAGATGTAGCATTGGTAATAGTACATTTCTCATGGCACCAGCAGGCAAAATGGAAAAGGTGTTGCCCTGGAGGATAGTGAGGGAAGCAATGCCAGTATTTATACTGATATTGACAACAATAGAGCTGGCAAAGACAGTAATTACATTATTAAAACATTAAGGATATGTCTGTCTATCTATCTATCTTCTTTTATTCTTTTATTCTTTTACTTGTTTCAGTCATTTGACTACAACCATGCTGGAGCACTGCCTTTAGTTGAGCAAATCAACCCCAGGACTTATTCTTTGTAAGCCTATTACTTATTCTATTGGCCTCTTTTGCCGAACTGCTAAGTTACAGGGAAGTAAATACACCTGCATCAGTTGTCAAGTGATGTTGGGAGGACAAACACAGACACACAAGCATAATCACACATATACATATATATATATAATTCATATAAATACAGTGTATGTGTATATGAATAATATATAGTCTATTGACTAAATTTTTACATGCTGGACCACTGGTAATGGAAATTTCTAATATTTCCGACTACCCTTTGATAATATTGATTATATATGTATATATATATATATGTATATATATATATGTATATATATATATATATATATATGTATATGTATATATATATAAATATATATATATACGATGAGCTTCTTTCAGTTTCCATCTACCAAATCCACTCACAAGGCTTTGGTTGGACCAAGGCTATAGTAGAAGACACTTGTCCAAGGTGCCATGCAGTGGGACTGAAACTGGAACTAGGTGGTTGGTAAGCAAGCTACTTACCACACATTCACTCCTCTGTGTGTGTGTGTGCATATATATATATATATATATATATATATTTCTATCTGTCTATCTATCTGTCTGTCTATCTATCTGTATATAAATGAGTGTGTGTATATATATATATATATATATATATATATATATATGTCTATCTATCCATCTGTCTGTCTATCCATCTGTATATAAATGAGTGTGTATGTGCGTATATATACACTATATATGCTTATGTACGCATTTGAATGCAAACATATGTGTGTGTGTCTTTGTGTATATTTTTAACATTTATATAAATACATATATATATGCTGACACATATTCATAAGAATGAAAGATAATGCAATTTCTTGTGATATTAGTGTTTCCTTATTAATGCACCTGTGTTGTAGATTCTTCATTATACTTTCAAGATTTACTTTCATATAGAAACAAAGATGTAAAATGAAATAATTTGAGAAGTAATCTTTAATTCTACTTCTGTTCTGGGAAATATTTTCTAAAATGTATTGAATATCAAATTGATATCATATTAATGTAAATGAAATAAAACCAACAGAAAAAAAAAATACTATGTTTATGTAAATTCCAAATAATAATAATAATAATAATAATAATATAATAGCAATAATAATAACACCAATAACAACAACAACAACAACAACAATAAAAAGAATAATAATAACTACTACAATAACAATAAACATAATAATGATAATGATGATGATGATGATGATGATATGTTTAGACAACAGTTACATTGTTTCAATTAAATTTTGCTTTTATACTTAGTTTATTTTATTTGGAAATCATGCATACACTCAAAGAATGTTAGATTTTTTTATCCCCATCGCCTCCATAATCAATTACAATTTTATTGTTATGGTCTCTTTTGCTGGTGGAATGTGTATGTGTCCGCATCCATTGCGTGTTTTTTTTAATGTTTTCCATATGTTCCTTCATAATCTTTCTGTGCAAAATTTTCCTATTGTTTACACACCCTCTTTTTGTTTCCTACTCTCAGTGACACCTTAGATATCAAGGAATATCTGGTGGTGGGCTGGCAGAATCGTTAGCATGCCAGGAAAAAATGCTTAGTGACATTTCATCTGTGTTTATGTTCTGAGTTCAAATTCTGCTAAGGCCGACTTTACCTTTCATCCTTTCAGGGTTGATAAAAGAAGCACCAATTGAGCACAGGGGGAAGGAACTGATCTAATTAACTCTCCTAAAACTGCTGGCCTTGTGCCAAAATTTGAAATCAATATTTGATACAACATCCTCTATCTAACTATCTTTTTTTTCTCTTTTACTCTTTTACTTGTTTCAGTCATTTGACTGCGGCCATGCTGGAGCACCGCCTTTAGTCGAGCAACTCGACCCCGGGACTTATTCTTTGTAAGCCCAGTACTTATTCTATCGGTCTCTTTTGCTGAACCGCTAAGTGATGGGGACGTAAACACACCAGCATCGGTTGTCAAGCAATGCTAGGGAGACAAACGCAAACACACAAACACATACACACACATGCATATACATATATACATCTATCTATCTATCTATCCATCTGTCTGTCTTCTCTACTCATTTTACTTCTCATTTGCTTTTTCTATCTACCCTTCTCACTTTATTGTTCCTCCATCATTCTCCTTTCTTGTTTTGCACAACACTCCTGTATCCCCTTTCACTCCTTTATTCCCTTCTCCATCAGCATTTCTTTCTATCTTTCCATCTGCCTCTTATTTCACTTTACTTACCTTTCATTTCTTTTTCTGGCTATCTTTGTCAACTATTCACAATCCATTCTTTTTCCTTTCCCACTCCACACTCCCTTTTTCTTCATATTTATTCCTCTCCAACCTTCTCTTGTTTCATTTCCTTTTAATTCTCTGCCTGGCCACTGACCTGGTCAGTTTGACTTTTTCACCTCCTCACTACTGCATTTACTTCAGCCCCTGGTTTGTCTTTTACTTCTCTTCTCAACTCCTAAAGGACCACATGCTTTCCACATGCATTATTTTCATACATGTCTTATTTTATTTCCGTCTTACAGCTGAGTAAAGCATTCTATGTAATATAATATAATATATAATACTAGCTGGGCCTGTGCTGTCAAAAATGACGAGTTTTATACTATTTTATATATAAATAAGGTTCAAAAGCAACGTTTTAGTTTAATAATTTTTTTATTACCAAATTTATAATATATCTTTCAACTGCAGTCGTTTTATATTCTTGATATACTCAGGCAATAATAATTTTCTCTAATGAGTTTATATATGTATATGTTTGTGTAGGCGTGTGTGATTGTAATAATTTAATAGTTATCGAGAAGCTAACATGGCAGTCCAGGAAAATAGGGTGAACACTGCCATTGATTAGCTCCAAGTGGCCATTGCCTCTAGCTAGCTATGTGACACACAAACCAGTATCCACTACAACCTTTGAACAGAGGAGGTCAGCAGCTTCCCCTTGCTGGTTCAACATCCATAGACTAGTTTCAGGGTGATTGTCCCTTTTCAATGTGGAGTAGATGAACCCAGCAGGTATCACCGCTGACTGTCTGTTTGAAGGTTTATTTACCTATACTCAGTGGAACACATCCACTGGTTTTCAAAAATCTCTCTAAAGGAGACTACAGTAGCAGTACTGGATATTAATAGTTATCGCCATGCTAACATGGCAATCCAGGACAATAGGACGAATGCTGCCTTTGATTAGCTCCAAGAGGCCATCGCCTCTAGCTAGCTATGTGGCACACAAACCTGTGTCCATTACAACCTTCGAACATGTTTACCTTACTTTGAAACTCCATACACATCACATGCATGTGAAAAATTTCATACTGCATCTATTTCTGCTTACACATGGTACTTTTCTTTGTACAAAACGTCAAAAGAACTACTTCATTTTAATTACATTTTTCCAATCCTATGTCGGCCTAAAACAGGCCATAAATCGTAGTCATTTCCGACTCCTGCATTGAAATCTCCCAATATGACCAGCTTGTCAGAAATTGGTACTTTCCTCAATAATTGTGCTAGATCACCATAAAACTGTCCTATACTTTCATAAGAATGAGACATTGATGGTGCATAAATACTGAATACGAAACCTACCTTTAGTCAGTTTTATACGGCATGACATGGTTCGTTCAGTTGTACTACTTAGGAGCTCTGCAATGGAGGATATTAAGGAATTCATTCTCTCAAGAATGAATTTTTGGGAGCAAATACAACACCAGATTCTCTACGCTGACCCTCAGGTAGGCCTCTCCAAAAGATAATGTATTCGTAAATAAGTTCATTTATTTGTCCCTCACCAGGGAGACTAGTTTCAGAGAGCACAACTATATCAAGGGAATATTTTTTAAGCTCACATGCAATAAGTGCAGTTTGCCCTTCTGGTCTCTTGTTGAAATTATCATCAAGAAGCGTGCACACATTCCAATAGCCAAAATTCAAAGGATGTTTATTTTACTTTCTCTTGAAGATTGTTTGACCACAGTGGAAGGATGGCTACCGGGCCCAGCCTGTGATACACCGGGACACCTGCCGAACCAGGCCTGTTACTCTGACGTTCCCAAGCATTTTTTGACATTTACTGAATCTGAGACATTTTAGAGTGAGTTACAAGTACATTTTTAGGTTTCTGCCAATGAACTAATTTAATGACTTTACTAAGATTTCTTGTACAGGAAGTACCTGTGCAGATGAATAATTTCCAGTGGGTGTAGCTTGCACTGCACTACCCCCACCTATTTGCGCAAGAAGTCTTTCGCCGGTGTGACATAAAAATTGACAAAACCAGGAACTTCCAAGGCCTCAGGTTTTATTTCGGAGATTTCATTCTCCTAGGTAGGTTACCAACCAAGCTTAAAGAGCTTATACCTGCCCATTCCAGACACCAAACCGACACTTAAACACTCTATAAAGTGATCAAATATCACTCCGGTGTCCAATGCAGAGTAGCTCATTCATAAAAAAAACAGAAGAATGATATGTGATTTGCAAATATAAATAAGAATAAAATATAAATAATATATATAAATATAAAAGTAAAAGATATGCAATTTGAAAATATAAATAAAGTAAGATTTAAATATAAATAATGTATATATAAAAGTAATATATATATATATATATATATATATACATAAAAATTTGACATGGGTGATTCTTTCTTGTATATTTTTTTGTAGACGTATAAGAATAAAAAATGAAAAGAAAAGGTATATACATATTTACAGATATTTTGTTGGATGGTCATTGACTGCTCATGAGTTCCTCCATCCTTTCACAAGTCTTATTTTTCATCCCGCAGGGTGTCCAAATAACACCCTCCTCACCAAGCAAGCCTGGTGGGGTTGCCAGTTTAGTCGCCCACGACCCGACCATGCAACAGGTGGTACTGGATTACATGTTATCAGTAGCACACAAGAGTGACCTGACTTTATATATAATCAGCCGAAATTGCGAGGATGATGCGGTTTTTGACTGAAGATTAGAGGCTTCGAATGACCCGTCCGTTTTCGTATCGTCTATTTGAATGTTTTGCGTTCTTGACCCATTTGGTATTTATATATATATATATATATATATATGTGTGTGTACTTCGTAAACACCAGTCGCGTTTTTTTCCCTCTTTCGCCCACTTCGGGATCTTTCTTCTTTCCTCCTTCTCTTATGTTTCCGACGAAGAGCTCCGCTCGAAACGTCATACCCTCCTTCTTCCATTTTCCTGAGCGCCTAATAATAATAATACTGTAATTGTTTCACGTGTTGTTGTTTTTTCTGTTTTCCCGTTTGGATTAACCTTATATATATATATATATATGTGATATATATATGTGTGTGTGTGTGTGTGTGTGTGTGTGTGTGTGTGTGAGTGTGTGTGTGTATATATATATATACACATACATACATATATACATATATATATATATATACATACAAATATATATATATATTTATACAAAGGCTTTTGCAAAAATTCTTGATGTACTCACAAAGTTTGAAGAAAGATTTTCTGAAATTATAAATATTTATTATATAAAAAATCTGTAAGAAACCGGAATTTGTAACCACTGCTACTTAAAACATCTTCCTCTCTATATCTATTACCCTACAAAACATGATTTTAAAGAAAACAAACAGTGAAAGCGTTTAGAGAAAATACGGAAACATTCTCTCAAAATAAGGTTCGTCTCATTCTTCGTTTTTAATATTATAAGTAACTTACAATTTACAATTAAAAAAATTATCAGTGTGTGTGTGTGTGCGTGTGTTGTTTATGTCATAGCAATTGATAAATTTCAACAGAACATGAAATAATTATTTTCTGGAAAGCTGGATACTGGCGTAGGTATATTACAAATAACTGCTTGTAAATATCTGCTTCAAAAATTCAACTCACACAACGAAAAAAAAATTACATATATGTATGTGTGTTTGTATGTGTATGTGTGCGTATGTGTGTGTATGTGTGTATGCATTTGTGTATCTTTCTGTGTGAGTATGTACGTATACCTTCATACATTCATATGCATCTATACAAATATATAAATATATTATATATAGTAATATTTCGTGATAGTCATTTTTTGTCACATAAACACACGCACTATATATTCGTTCTTCATTTGAGTTTTTCCATTGTTCTTATTTAAGTGTTCGTTATCTGAAATCATTCGTCACACCTCCTGTGACCTCTTCTGTGACTCTTCATCCTACATATCTCTTCCTATTCTGTTTAGCCCATCGTCATTAGGAATTTTGCAAAACAAATACATAAATATCATATATATTTATATATTTATTAAAGAACAACTGATGAATGTGTACAAGTTTTATGCAAATAATGTATAAATACTTGCACAGGTAAAAAAGAATTATCTGTTAAAAGCATTATTATATTCTAATCTAATTTTTTAAAGTTTTTCCCACCAATATATTCGACCTTGTGACTGTGTAGTTCAGTAGTTTGCTTTCTATTCACATAGTTTCGATTCACGACTTAGTCCCGCTTCGAGGCACTTTGGCCAATGGCTTTCATTTAGCACAACCAAAAGCTTGTGAGTGGATTTCGTAATGATAATAAAGATATTATATAGTTTTGTACAAAATACGTTTTGTTCTTTCAACATAATTGAAGTTAGAATCGGTTTCGCATTGCTCGTCAATCTGAGAGTTGAAAGAAATAAATTGCTAAGGGAAAAAAATCTCCAAAGGCATACATACATACATCAGCACCAGGAGAACTAAAATTACGCCCTATTGTTGCTGGACCTTCCTGTGAAAAACATCGATTAAGTTACTTCATGGACATTCTCCTGAAACCATTTCTAAAACAAATCAAGAATCATATTAGAGATGACTTAGATATGTTAAATCCCCTTCCAGAAAGATGCATATAAGGTGCTTCTAAAGACATGAACATGACATACATAGGGGAGACATCTAGGAGCATTGCGGAACGACTAAATGAACATCTGAGACAACATGACAACAAAATGCAGTTCTCCATACTCTACCAACATGCCAAAGACCAACATGGAGGAAGCTTGGGTTAACTTGACATCCGCATCTTATCCAAGAACCCAAAAGATACAACACTCAAACAAATACGGGAGTACGTCCTTATAAATGAAACTTCAACAATACTAAATAGGAAATATACATAGTTGATATCATACACCCCATACCCACAGTTTACACAGGTAGAGTAGAATAGTTTGTGGGCTATTATGTAGATAGATATATGTATGTATATGTGGTTGGGTGAGTGTATGTATATATGTGTATATGCACATGTATGTAAGCATATAGATGTACATAGGTTACATGAACAGACATGCACACATATGCAAATGGAGACTGAAACACATGACCTTATACACACACACACTTTACTTCACACAAGGACACATATGGAGACACATGTCCACATATATGGAGATGCACATCCATACATACAAACACAGTACATAGTTGCAAAACACACACACGCAGGGAGACAGAGATGCATACATATACAAACACACGCATACACACATACATAAAAAATACACAAACACAGACATACAAGCACATGAATATGCAGAATACATACAGATGCACACATATACATATATACATATGCATACAAACACAAATATGCATACTCACACATACATGCATACATACATACATGCATACATCCATCCATCCATCCATCCATCCATACATACATACATACATAATACATACATACATACATACATACATGCATGCATGCATGCATACATACATACATACATACATACATACATACATACATACAACATACATACATACAACATACATACATACATACATGCATGCATGCATGCATACATACATACATACATACATACATACATACATACATACATACATACATACATACATGCATTCATAGGCACACACAGACCCACACACATGCGCACAAACAAGCAAAAAATAACGTACTGTAAATAACGGACAGAGTCAAGACTATTGAAAAGGTTGCGAGACGCAACGAAAATTTTATGAAAATAAAAATGAGAAATAAGTGGAAATTTTACCGGTGAGTGTGTTAAATTATAAGGCACAAAAAGAAAATGACTCTCCCCAGACACAACAGAATATGCTTCAATACACGAACTCATATAAAGAATCTTGCAAACCAAATCCTAAAACGAAATATATATACATAAATATAATTTGAATAGAGGATATGTTAACTTCGTGAAGGGATGGTTGCATCCAAGGAAATATTGGTTCAATACCTAGCATTTTGGGGTAATGAAATTCCTTTACAACAATAGGTATATATAAAGCATACATTTAATATCCATTTAAAAGAAGAAAATAGAGTTTAGGAAGTTAATAATTGTTTATTCTTAACTTCCTTATCGCCATTTTCTTTTCTCCTTTTATATATATATATATATATATATATGTGTGTGTGTGTGTGTGTGTGTGTGTGTATGCCCATACATACTCACATGCACACACACTCACACACACGTATATAAAGAACTGGAGTCGGTTCCTTTGGCTAAAATTCTTCAAGGCGGGGCACCTGTATGGCCGCAATGTAAATCAACAGCTTTAAAGTATAAGCAGGTAAACAATTGGTTTCGGGTCAGATTATGATACTTACATATTTAAATATTGACACAACTTGAGGGCAGAATTAAATGTTATAGAAGTTTACATCAGAGGGAGTCGATAAAAGATCAGTTGAAGAATGTTCGTAATGGTTCAGGTGTATGCTGGTATTCTTCCAAGTAGTAACAATAATAATTTGAGTTTTAACAATAATACTCGCAGTAATAATAAAATGTGCACTTCAAAGAAATAGGAATGCGTATCCTTTAAGCAATATCTACTTCACAGAAATATATATAAATGCTCAGACCAAATGAAGATAATGTATACAGATTATACGGCAGTAACCGCCGATTGCATAAAACATAGATGAAGGAACCATACCGCCTCATTTAAAAACGAAAACAAGATGCATAATACCTCCCTGGGAAAACTAATTTAGTAACAAACTGAAAATAAAATAAAATAGGCGCAGGAGTGGTTGTGTGGTAAGTAGCTTGCTTACCAACCACATGGTTCCGAGTTCAGTCCCACTGCGTGGCACCTTGGGCAAATGTCTTCTACTATAGCCTCCGGCCGACCAAAGCCTTGTGAGTGGATTTGGTAGACGGAAACTGAAAGAAGCCCGAAGCCCGTCGAATATATGTATATATATGTATGTGCATGTATGTTTGTGTGTCTGTGTTTGTCCCCCTAGCATTGCTTGACAACCGATGCTGGTGTGTTTAGGTCCCCGTAACTTAGCGGTTCGGCAAAAGAGACCGATAGAATAAGTACTGGGCTTACAAAGAATAAGTCCCGGGGTCGAGTTGCTCGACTAAAGGCGGTGCTCCAGCATGGCCGCAGTTAAATGACTGAAACAAGTAAAAGAGTAAAAGAGTAAGAGTATTTCCTCATTTGTACTACACATCGTGTTTCCATTTGACGGTGGGGATGAAAATTGCGATTTGCGTATCGAGGAAACATTCTGGATATATTGTCAAAAGAGAAGCTAATTAATGAGCATTCGGAACTTATCAAAAGATGCTAACATTTATTTCGAAAAATCTTCAAAAGGTATCATCTCCAGCCGGTTTTCAGTAAAGTGCTTAATGGTCTGGTAGCTATCTTGATTCAAGGTTCTGTATGTCTGCGGAAATATTTTTATGATCTATGGAATTTACCATCTAAAATTTATACGCAACAAGTTCTCCTGAGCGACACACTCGGACTTGTTTGTTTGTTCCTTCTCGAGCCACGCCTGGCTCATAAAGGCCGGTTTCCCGGTTTCCTTGGCGTGTAGGTTCCCCACCTAGATAGGACGCTGGTCCCTCGCAGCCGAGCTGCAAGATGCAGGAGGAAAGAGTGAGAGAAAGTTGTGGTGAAAGAGTCAGTTCGTCATTACCTTCTGCCGGAGCCGCGTGGAGCTTAGGTGTTTCGCTCATAAACACACACATCGCCCGGTCTGAGATTCGAACCCGCGAGCCCTCGACCGCGAGCCCGCTGCTCTAACCACTAGGCCATGTGCCTCCACTCGGACTTTAATGGACTACATCTATTAAATATCCTGGAAAATATTAATACAGTGGCTTCTGTAGTTCATGGATTCAACTTTCTATATTTGGTCATATTTGCATAATCAATACATCCTGAATCTTGCTTTCGGTTGCATTCGACTATGAAATTTGGATTTTCCTCTATAAATCGATCAAAGGGGGACAATGAACTTCTGTTGCATAACATTATCAATTTTCTCCTGTCTGTGTGAAACTATGTAATAAGGGCATTTATGCACAAATACTGTTGCAGGGTTGACAATGTTATCATGTGTGATATGCTGGAATTAAAGGTAGATATGTTCGTCAAGCAGTAGTGTTTAGCCTGCTTATATATGTATGAGGGGGAATATGTAAACCCATGGATATTTTACTCCAAGCGTGTAGAACATGTATATGTATTAATCATAAATGCTTATGCAACGCACGTATTTAATTTTGCGTGTGGAAATGTAAGAGAAGAGAAGAATATATTTAGGTGGAGGTATTCATGAATATGTGTGTCGACAGATAAATTTTTTAAATGTGTGCATGAATGAACATTTAAAATTATTAGTCTGAGAGAGAGAGAGAGGCGGTAGAGATGGAGGGAGAGAGATGGGGAAGGGAGTGTGTGTGTATGTCTACGTGCGTGTGCACTTGTGATAATCATTTTTCTCTGAAAGGGTGTATAAAATAGAATGAATGCATGGTGAATGCATGGGCACAGCTAGACACGCACAAAAATATGAACAGGGCAGATAATTATTTCGTCAAAATATAATCACCCCTCCTTAATCCGCTTGATCGCTTGCATTCATTTGTTTCTATAACATAAATGTATTCATGTGGACGACTCCAACTTTTATATATATTTTGATTTCAGAATTATTCGGTATAATATTTTTACAAAATTCTGAAGAAGTATGTGCAACGTGCTAAAGGAGATGTCGTGCATAACACATGAACATTTATCAATAGTCGCAGGACTGATCACGGCATTACGCTAGATTAGTTACATCGTAATATGATGAAACGATTGTAAATGAAGAATTAAAACTATTTGCTAACCCCATTCTTTCGAATGTGTTATAATTACTCTACGGATATTTGTGGATCCTCGGATAATTCGTGTGGTAAAATAGAAAAGTTCCTGTCTTTTTAATTTTCTGACAGCTATCTGTGGAAGTGTTTCATGTGGTCAACACCATATTATATACCCCAACTCATCGTATATATATATATATATATATATGCGTGTGCATATATATTATATATATATAAACCAGCAGTATATCCCGGCGTTGCCCGCGATTAAGTTAGGATTATTAAGCTAATCAAGTGCTTTGTTTCAAACCAAACTAGGTAACGCCTACGTCTAATTTGAGTGAAATCCGTTGAAATTGGTAAACGTTTGGCTGAAAATGGCTTCCAGACAATTTGATTGGGAAATCCAATAAGGTATCGGTTTATCGATTTTTCCACTCACCGTTTGTTTTTTTTTTGTCTTTTTTTTTGGAGAACCTAAAGCATTCAAAGTTTCCACGAGTCCTAAAGTAACGCCAGCATCAAGTTTGAACAAAATACGTCAAAATTGGTAAAAGTTATGGTTGGAAATGGGGTGTAGCCAATTTTAGTGGGAAATCCTATAAGGAATCGGTTTATCGATTTTCAGCTTGATTGAATGGAAAACCTCATAAAGAATCAGTTTATTGTTGATTCAAAAGAACTTATATTTATACATTACAGTTGGTTTTCACACTCAACCCAGTTCTTCAGAATCAGTGTCACGACAGGAACGCATGGGTTGGGAGTTTGACCAGCAGAGATGATCAGGTGGCACATGCCAGCCCTTTCGAAACCACCACCCCATCATCTAACCCTCCTTAGCCCATGGGTTTGGAACCCTTCCGGCAAGGAAAATAAAAACGCCCAAAAGGGCTCCCGATCCTCTGTGTCAGAAGAGGTTATGTTCGGATCACAACTAAGCCTTAGCCTAAGACTAAGCTAACCTAGCGAAATGGGGCTCGGGAGCCTCTAGAAGACAACAACTAATACCAATCTAGTCCTAACCCCTCCTAGGGATACTATCGGTCAAGGCTGCATCGAAGATATGCATAGGACAAGGTTGCCTCAGAGATCTGCAGCGAAGATCTGCTTTGGAGAAGGTTGCATCGCAGGTTTGCACGCTATTATACACACACACACGTATATATATATATATTTATATATAGTTAATCGAAACAAGAAAACACAAATAAACACAACAACGCGAGGACGTGGAACAAATATAGTATTATTGGACGCTCAGGAAAGAAGGAGGGTTTAACGTTTCGAGCGGAGCTCTTCGTCGGAAACATAGGTGAAGGAAAGATCCAGAGAAGGGAAGACATATATATATTGGCCTGCTCGCTTAGCCAGCGGGGTGGCGTCATTTGAAGGCTAAAACAATGCGAACGCATTGTGACCAGCGATGTGTAACCACATCTGATGGACTGGTCAGTCACGTGATCACGTGATATATATATACATATATATATATATATATTTAATAACGAACCATATAATTCACGCTCTGGAAAATTTTTTTCTGTAACATTTTGGGAGTGGGTAAAATTTCTGAGGCTTCCACCTCACCCCATCCTGATTTTTGACCCCCAGGTTTTGTAGCATATTAGGAGGTCACAGAAATTCATTCAACGAAAAATAAATTTCCAGATGATTCCGGGAGGATTTCCCCCTTGCCCCACCCCCTTTTTTCCGAACGAAAAAAGGGATTTGCAGCATATTAGGTCAGGGTATTTTATTCCACGCAAAAAAATCTGATTTTTGTTTTGTTTATCTAAAATTTACCCTGTTTTTCTTTTTCGCCATTGATAGACGGGGGACTTAATTCTTGTTAGCAAAGTTAAGGATTTCACTGACGTGGAAATTGGTAAAAGTTATGGTTGAAAATCGATTTTTACCGCTATCCTTCGGGAAGATAAGTTGACAAAAACACAGCTATGGTCGTGACCAACATCCTCCTAAAATTGGAGCGACATGCATGCAAATTTGTGGACGTGCATAAATTACATTCATGTACACACACACACACACATACACACACACACACACACACACACACACACACACACATATATATACCTTTAATAGATGTAGATATAGTAGAAGATGTGACATTTATATTGTGTAATTCACTAACAAATTGTTACCTACCTGCTTGTTTCTTTGTTGTTAAATAAATGGATTCTCCAGAAAACACTTTTTTCCTCGACGTAAAATAAAAACAAAACTATTTCGCGCCCAAAGTAATGTGTGTGAGATGGGGTGGAGAAAGATGAATAATGTAAAATAAATAATTAAGTGATTTAGAATAAATGTATTTTAATTGTTGTGTGAGAAAATATATGTAATCTGATTATAAAATATAGCGTCTTTTAAAAAATCCTATATTTGAAGACTCTATCCCGTGTTTAAGAAAAAATAACATTTTACATTTTTATTTTTGATGAGCGCTGTCATTTATTCTCTTTACCTCACACACACTTTCTCTTTACATTTTTTGTTAGACGCTGTCAAACTCGTTCTCCCCCCTCTCTCACACACACACACACACATTCACTTCGGTATGGCAAAAACGGGTCTTAACTTATGTTGGTAAACTTCACAATTGATAAACGTTATGGTTGAAAATCGATTTTTACCGCTATCCGCGGGGGCCTCGGGGAAAATAAGTTGACAAAACCCAACTAGGATCATGACGAATGTCCTCCTAAAATTGAAGCGACATGCGTGCTAATTTGTGGACATTCACGTACACACACACACATCCTGCCTTTTATAGATATACAGATTTATGTATATTTGTCTGTTTATCTATCTATCTATTTCTCTCTTTCTCTCTCTCTCTCTATGTGAGTGTGTGTAGAGAGAAAGAATGAAAGGTAGGTAGGTAGGTAGATAGATAGATAGTGAGAGAGAGAAGAGAGAGAGAGAGAGAGAGAGAGAGAGAGAAAGAGAGAGAGAAAGAGAGATGTTTGTAAATTTGGATGTATGTATATAACGCATATCACAGCATGAATAAATATAAAGCTAAAATAAAAATATGAATGTTATATAGATCTTATTGTACGTGAAATAACAATATAAACACATTCTTTCGTGCTTTTGATGTGTGAAAAAATAAGAGAGTAGATTTTTGGCCAATCTTTTCATCGCTTGTTGACTAGTTCCCACAGAAAATATGTGCTAGGTTTACCTTCCTCGACCAATTTCATAGAAGATTTAGCTAGTATATACATGCCAGTTATAAATTAGCCTTGCAGTAGAACAGCTAACATAATATAAACAATTAAAAAAAACAGAAAGAAAACAAGAAAAGAAAAAGAATGTGAGGTTGTACACAAGAAATTTATTAATTTGACGCTCGGTGAAAGAAGAGAGTTGTAAAAGTTTCGAGCATAGGTCTTTGTCGGAAAAAGGAAAGTCTGGATAGAAATAAGGGTAAGAAAAGGATCTTTTGGGTGTTTTTGATAGCTCATAGTTTATGAAGCTCTATATATTTTATGTACAACACCAATATGATTTTGAAGAACATATAAATATTTATACATTACAAATCTTCATTGGGTAAAATAATAATGTAAATATGTTATTTCAATAGAGTTGGTATGCAGGAAAAAGATGAGAAGCACTTTTAACGGATTGTTTTAGGGCGTTGATTGCTGCTCCTCCCAGTTAATATGCCTGATTTCCTTTCTCCTCGTTTCCACAAATCAAAAGCGTAAAAGTAATTTGTACCTTTATATTTTTCCCTCACACACATACACCCACGTACATATGCATATGTGTGTGTGTGTGTGGTGTGGTGTGTGTGTGTGTGTATGTATGTATATATATATATATATACTTGCACACATACATCACACACATACATATATACATATACATGTATATATATATATAGAGAGAGAGAGTGACAGATAGACAGACAACAAATCGATAGACAGACAGACAGATAGATAGATAGATAGATAGATAGATAGATAGATAGATAGATAGATAGATAGATAGATAGATAGATATAGAGAGAGATAGATAACTACCTACGCATTGAATTACCATGTATGTGACTGAGCATTTTATAGGCAGCCGTACTTTTAATGTAATTCTGAGACAGAATCAGCCTTCACAGCGTAAAAATGCAGGATATAAATTCAATATTATTTATTCACCAATGTTAATCTACCCAGTTTCCGTGGCAAGTTTTGGGTCAAATCAAAGCTATGGTAAAATATATTTCCTCAAATTACCACACTGGCATTGAATTGTGAAGCAATCTTCATAACTACTCCTCCATAACCGTATCCGGTTTTTAATCACTGCGTCATGCTATGTAGATGGCACAAACAAAATACACAAACATATACTGTGACGCGCATACTGTGAGAATTTCACGTTACAGATTTTCAGTCACAAGAGGAACTGCAACGCGAAACTCCGAGTAGTAACTCACGTTTTGACATTCATTAGTTTCTCCTGGTTCATTGCGTTTCCCATCCGTGGGATGCCTTAAAACTATCATGTGTGTATAGATAGATAGATAGATAGATAGATAGATAGATAGATAGATAGATAGATAGATAGATAGATAGATAGAGAGAGAGATAGATAGACAGACAGACAGACAGACAGATAGATAGATAGATAGATAGATAGATAGATAGATAGATAGATAGATAGATAGATATAGATAGATAGATAGATAGATAGATAGATAGATAGATAGATAGATAGATAGATAGATAGATAGATAGATAGATAGATAGATAGACAGATAGATAGATAGAGGATCTTTTCTTTTTGAAAGCCAGATTTTCCTAGTTAACTAAACAATTTGAAACTTCGTATAAAATCTGACTTTCAAAAAGAAAAGATCCGCCTAATATTTATTCTATCGGTCTTTTTTGCCGAACCACCAAGTTACGGAGACGTAACACACCAGCATCGTTTGTCAGGCGATATTTGGGGAACAAACACAGACACACACACACACACACACCACACACACACACACATATATATATATATATGAAAAAACAAGTCAAAATAGAAAATGCTAAAATAATTTTATAAAGAACATTTCAGTACCGGTTTCGGTCATTTTGAGACCTTTCAACTGTAACGATTAAATAATTAAATTTAGAAAAATTAAAAGAAAAGTTTTTTTAAAGGAATATTGTATAGTGTTCAAATATAAGTGGCATTCTGCCTTTCTCTGTCTCCCTTGTTTGCACTTGTGTGTTCGAGGCCGTTGTGAATTCTTGGTAGGGTAGAAGAAGAAGAAGGTTGATGAGGAGAGGGGGTGGGAAAATTTGGGAGTGCCTTGATGGTCGTATTTTGAATGGTTAGTGACGGCTAGCAGTTGCAGTTCAATTCAGGAGAATATTTCTATTGAAAGGTTTGTTTATGGAATTTGCGTAGGTGTTATACTAAAAAGCATTAGTGATAAAGTTAAGAGGTAGAAGGTGGAGAAGCAGAAGAAGAAGAAGAAGATGACGATGTTGATGATGATGATGATGAAGAAGAAGAAGAAGAAGAAGGAGAAGGAGAAGAAGAAGATGATGATGATGGTGATGATGATGATAATGATGATGAAGAAGAAGAGGAAGAAGAAGAAAAAAGAGAAGGGAGAATATGAATGGGTGAAAGTAGTGAGGTGTTGTATGACTTGAAGTTGGCACGTTATGGATTATAGCTGTGATTGGGGCTGATTTGTAATGGATTCTTTGGAATGTAATATTTGTGTGTGTATTTCTTTTATTCTAAAGTTGAGGTATATTAATCGTTTGTTGTAGACCCGTTAGGAAGTGGCCTGTATTTTGTAATAAAGAGAGTTTCTTTACTTATTCGTTGTCTCGAGGTTGTATCGTCCCTAAATTGGTAGAGGGGGAAAATCCTGAAGCCTGGTGTTTTGTTGTTGGCGCAAGTATCTATGTATTGGTTGAAAGCTATTTTTCTGTTTTGGGGAATTTTTATCTGGGATCTGTGCAGGGCCATTCTTTTACGCAAACTACTTTTTGTTTGGCCTATGTACTGCTCTTGACACCCGGAGCAGGTTAGTGAGTATATTAGGTTCTCCGAAGCACATGTGAAGTTGCTTTTCACTGTAAACCGTTGTCCCTGTTTGAAGGAGAACTCTGATCCATCAATTAGATAATCGCATATCCCGCAATTGGGTCTTCCACATTTTTTTACTGTCGGCTTCTGTGTTGAAGAGTGTATTCGGGCTTGTGTTAGGAGATTTTTCATAGATTTAGGCTGTCTCTTGCTTTTTATGATCGTGTGTGTTTGGAGGAGTGTGTTCATTCTGTGGTCTTTTTTTTAGGAGGGGTATGTTGTGGACGATGGTGCCAAAGGCTTCATTATTGAGAGGGTTGTGCGTGGAGATGTATGGTAAGGCTTTTGGTCGTAAGTTTTTCTTTGATTTGGGATGTCTCAGTTCCTTGATGTTAAGTTGAAGGGCACGTTGAATGCACATGTCAATAAGTGAAGGTGGGTAGTTCTTGGTGATAAGGGTATTTTTTAGTTCTTGTAGTCGTGTGTCTCTGGTGTTTGCATTAGAAACTATAGTGCATATCCTTTTTGCTAGATTGAAGGGGATATTCATCCTGGTGTGTCTGGGGTGGCATGAATTGAATGGAAGATATTGCTTAGAATCTGTAGGCTTATAATATATGTCTGTTTCTATTACATTATTAGCTTTCTTAATGAGGATATCGAGGAAGGGGAGTTGTTGCTGGCTATATTCCATCGTGAATTGGATGTTTACGTCCAGTCCGTTTAAAATTTCTTGGAATTCTATGAGTTTTTCTATATTTTTATGCCAAAGAATGAAACAGTCATCTAGATATCTCTTCCAGTTGTTTTCTATGTAGATGGAGAAAGGGCTGCCATATCTTTCTAGAACCTTACGATACAGACTGATCTCTAGATATCCTATGACTAGGTTGGCAAAGGAGGGGCCATTCGTGTACTCATCGCAGTCCCCGATAACACCTACGCAAATTCCATAAACAAACCTTTCAATAGAAATATTCTCCTGAATTGAACTGCAACTGCTAGCCGTCACTGACCATTCAAAATACGACCATCAAGGCAATCCCAAATTTTTCCACCCCCTCTCCTCATCAACCTTCTTCTTCTACCCTACCAAGAATTCACAACGGCCTCGAACACACAAGTGCAAACAAGGGAGACAGAGAAAGGCAGAATGCCACTTATATTTGAACACTATACAAATATTCCTTTAAAAAAACTTTTCTTTTAATTTTTCTAAATTTAATTATTTAATCGTTACAGTTGAAAAGGTCTCAAAATGACCGAAACCGGTACTGAAATGTTCTTTATAAAATTATTTTAGCATTTTCTATTTTGACTTGTTTTTTCATATATATCAACTCGTGTGTTCCTTTTCACCCATATATATATATATATATACATATATACGACGGGCTTCTTTCAGTTTCCGTCTACCAAATCCACTCACAAAGCCTTGGTCGGCCCGAGGCTATAGTAGAAGACACTTGCCCAAGGTGCCAAGCAGTGGGACTGAACCCGGAACTATGGGGTTCGTAAGCTAGCTACTTACCACACAGCTACTCCTATGCCTATATATTCATATATACACACATACATAATTTTATTACAATGTTACTATTATTTCACGTTACAGATTTTCAGTCACAAGAGGAACTGGAACGCGAAACTCCGAGTAGCAACTCACTTTTGATATTTATTAGTTTCTCCCTGTTCATTGTGTTTCCCATCTGTGGACGCCTCAAGACCATCATATGCGTGTGTATAGATAGATAGATAGATAGATAGATAGATATATATATAGATAGATAGATAGATAGATGGATAGATAGATAGATAGATAGATAGATAAGTAGATAGATAGATAGATAGATAGATAGATAGATAGATAGATAGATAGATAGATAGATAGATAGATAGATAAGTAGATAGATAGATAGATATATATATAGATAGATAGATAGATATTGACATAAAAGGCAGATTTTATCTGCCTCCCTTTGGGAGTTATACAATCTACAATATAGGATTTCTTCAATTACAATTTACCTAGCATTTTTAAGAGTACAATGCATCGCGTCATGCCAGGTCCAGTTTTTAAAATTTAAACTCCAATTAAGCAAAATTTACAGAAAACTCACATTCTGGTGTGTGTGTCAAATGCTTTTCTTAGTCTGGTTTACAGCACACGCAAACGCACACACACAGTGTGCAATGAATAAACTGAAACTAATTCACTGTGTGTTGACAGGTAGAAAATAGAATGCGATGGCGATGGCTATGGCGATGGCGATGGCTATGGCGATGGCGATGGCTATGGCAATGGCTATGGCGATGGCTATGGCGATGGCGATGGCTATAGCGATGGCGATGTAATATTTGTTTCTCTCTATGACGCTCATAAAAGCATTGATGTACATGTGTGCGTGCGTGAGTGTGTGTGTGTCATTCCTCACACACACGCATACACATACTATATGAGAGTGGCAAACACAACGTTTCAAACA
>NW_021836139.1:110000-145000 GCF_006345805.1 Octopus sinensis
ATACGACGGGCAGAATGTAAATATGAAATTTTTACGGAAAATAAAGAATTGTACGGGTTGAAGCGAAATTAGTCAATTAGTGAACCAAAGAGCCAGTATTGAAGGAATCTGAAAAAAGCCGTTAACAACAGAAAAACACAAAATCGCTGCAAAAGTAAAATTTTAGGGAAATTAACTAAGTTTACGGATTGAAGTAAAATTTATGAAGTTACTTCTATCAGTAAATTATGAACTTAATTTTAGTAGTAATTCCATTAACAACAAAAGTGTACAGAATGAAGGGAAATTTTTGAAGTTATTTCTGTCCGTAATTTATGTATGAAATAACTTTCATCAGTAATTGTGAACTTCTTTCTGTCAGTAGTTTGTAGTTGTTGTTTGTAAACAGCGATTGAAAACTTACAGTGAAAACAATAGCGATTGAACTTAAAGTGAAAACAATAGCATCTGAAAAATGAAAATGAAAACACTAGAGCGTGAGTGAAATATATATATATATAGAGAGAGAGAAAGAGAGCTAGCTAGTTAGAAAAATAAGATAGACATAGGTAGATATGATATGATATAGACAGATAGATACAGGTAGATAGATAGATAGATAGATAGATAGATAGATAGATAGATAGAGAGATAGATAGATAGATAGATAGATAGAGAGATAGATAGATAGAGAAATATAGATAGAGAGATATAGAGTGCTAGAGATAGAAAGAAATGGTTAGTGAGATATAAATAGAGCGATATAGACATCACTGACGCTAGAAAACTGGAAGTAAATATTTAAAAAACTTTCAATGACGTGAATCTAATATGAAAAGAATATTTTTGCTTTTTTATGACCAATGGATGTAAGGGAGACAATCAACTTCTGAAAGTTACTTCGCACAGTTACCTCCCTTTTCCACATAACCCAGGGACGGGGTTGTTCTTCCCCCAGGGGGCCTGATAGCATTATGTGAAAACTTTTAAATGTCTAAAACCATCGCTGGAACATAAGTAATGTATGTTCCCAGTTTGGAGAAAATAAGATGATAAATCCAGCCGTTATAATATTTTACACACACATACACAGGACGGGATTTATATTATATTCTGTTATATTATATTATATTATATTATATTATATTATATTATATATATATATATATATATATATTATATATATATATATATATATATAAGTGGATAAATGAATTATCTTATTACGGATAATTCGAAAGATAACCGATACCTGGGTAGCAAACTCACAACAGAAAGAGCACGGTTGAAGTTACGACCATAGGGCATATACTCCGTGCCTTAGTGCGGAAATTTGAAGTTAATTTAATATAATAAGTATAGGAAAGAATGGAGCTGACTTATTATATTAAATATATATATATTATATATATAATATATACTTACAAATGCACAAAAAAGAATATACATTCAGACATTGTAGCAAAGATCAAAAATACATCTGAATTGTTATCACTATTCGCTGGTATCATCAAAATTTCCTCATTGCGTTATTATTTCTAGCTATTTCTAGTAATGCTGCCTGCATTAGATATTTTAAGAGTAACTTGACTATTCTTTTTTAACGCAATTTGAATTACTCGAGGTATTCATTCTCTAAATAATTGTTTACTTACAAACTATTCTTTCTCCATTATTTTGGCACGTCTAGACTCTATTGATGAGATCAGTATAATGCCAAAGCATGTCCAGCGTTGTCTCCCATAATAAAAATAATCACTCAATGAATGATATTCTTTTTTCCTAATCACATTATTATTTTCGAGAAACATATTGAATGCTTTTTGCATTAAATGCTTTTTGCATTAAATATAGTAACATTAATGTGTTTGTTGTCTTACTCTTATTGTTGTCTTATTTCTTAGTGTCAACCTGGAAATTCTTTTGGAAATAGCATAAATATCAAAATTATTGATTTGGGAATCATTAGCCATTAGGATACTTAATCTTGGAAGTTTGAAAATAATGGTAACAAGACTTACAGCAAACTTTCAACTGGTCATGATTAGAATGCTGGGCCGTGACTTTCTGTCTATTCAAGGCTTGGAATCAATGATGAAAATAAGGTGAAATTCTAAGTTAGAATCAATAGAAAGCGAGTGAACATGTTTTAATTTACTGCAGTTTCGTTTCGACCTAAGCAATGATACTAAAGTGAAATAGAAACAACTTATGGTGAAATGAATAATTTTCTCTTGCTGTTGGCTTTCTAATTTTTTTTTTGTGACAAATTTTTTCTTTTACCTTAGTATGCTTTTGCTACATATTTTATGTGTAGTTGCGAACTAACATAGACAATATTCTTATCAACCATCTTACCCTTGGCTCTAAGGAACATTATGGATGTGATTACTGAAGTGCGAGAAAACAAATAGTAGGCGGCATCACCACTTAGTTGCTACGCATTTTCAGCTGTATAGCCTGAAGCAGTGCAAGTTAAAATGAATTTCTGAGGTACATATCGTGCTGTCCAGTCTAAGAATCGAACCTACGATCTTATGATTGTGAGTTCAACATCCTAATCACTAGGTCAAGCACAACTACAAATATACTTCATTATACTGAATCACTTACTTTCCGTGTATATACTTTAGTATACTGAATGTTTCAATATTCATGCTGTGATTTGTGAAAAGTGAAATTTTAACAGTTGCCAACTAGAAACGAATTCGAAAAGTACGCTTTAAATAAAGCAGCCTTTCTACGAACTATAATCTATAGTCGCTCAGTAGATTGGTGAGAATAAATGGAACTTGATAACAGCTAATGATTTAGGCAACCAATTGTTCTAATTCGTGCCTAAATCATTACAGCATTTATGCCGAGAAATTAGTAGTGGTGGGTTGGGGGCGATTTAAATGTATCAGCAATATTGTGTTTGTTTTAGATAACTGAATTTGGTTACGAGTCTTGCAAAATATTCTGATCTTAAATATATGTACATTGCCTCCATTTCACAAATAACAAAAAAAAAAAAAAGCTTCTGTATGATTCCCCGATCTATCAAATTATTCAGTCAACGGATCATATAGCATTAGATAAATGATGCCTGGCAAAAAAGATGATGATTATCATTGGGATGATTTTAATCATACGTTTGCTCAAGCAGAGACAACTTTGTGCTAAAATACTAAAATTAACTAGCACCCTTCAGTACAGAAATGGCGGTCTGGTTTCTGTTACTAGAAGCTAGTTTAGTGAAACTTCTTGCGCTGGCTTTTTAGTGGTTCCGGGCCGCGCTGGATTAACCATTAAGCAAAATAAGTACTTACTTAGGGCATCAAGGGAAGGGAGGCACCGCAGAAATAGTAAATGGTATACGGCACAAAACAAATCACTTTAAACTAGCTAAAATAGTATTCGGGATAACTTATCTCTACTAAGTATAGAAACAGATGTGTTACGTGTGATTATTTTGAGGATCTGATCAAAGACTTAGCATTTAAAACTAGTAGGAAAAACTTTTAGACTAAATATAAATTTGAAGCATACAAAAATAAACCTTATTTCCATCTTACTGCTGCTTTCGTTTCATTTTGAAAAATAAAAATTTATTTTATGTTTTATATTTTGAATTGCGTACATATGGAGATACCAAAAGCTTTTAAGTGCTTAAGGCCTTTATAGCTCTTGATCCGGGCCTGAGTCTTGGGAAACAGCTTTCCTAATTGTTGTCTGCGTCCCTGATATCATGAATTGGACAATACTTGACAGTGAAATGGGTGCAAACATAACAAAGTATAAAGAGGTATGAAGGCAAATGTTTTAATCTAGATCTGATCAACATCGTTCGGGATTTGAACGATTGTTTTTACTATATCACCTGACTGACCTAATCTTTGTGAGTGAAACTGAGTAAACAAAAATTATGTGGTAAGTTCGTCAGTGTAGACCGGCTGGTGGGTAATGGGCATTGTTCATCATCCAATTTAAAGTATCTGTTTAGCTCACTCCGTTCTGCACCATGGTTTAATCTGAGGATCATTCTTACCTTTTCTCCTAGAAATCTCAGAGATTTTACAAAACATCGTATCCAACAGTGTTAAGCACTAAAAGAGGAGAATACATAAACACATACATAGATGCAAACATTTACACACGCACACAAAATTTTACTTTGTCTGTGTGTAACAATAAGTTTGTTTATGATAGGTTACTACGATCTCCCAATCAGGATTTTTCATATTTATGTGTGTAAGTGAATAGGAACCCACGCCCCCACCTACGCACACACACACACATACACACATACAAACACGCATGCACATACGCAAACGCATTGACATATTTTATATACATTTACATATATATATATATGTGTGTGTGTGTGTGTGTGTGTGTGCATACATAAAAGTACATAAAAGCAAAGAGTACATGTTTGTTATATTCAAGTTGACAGTTATGTAAGATCAAAGCAATCTGGTAGAACATATGGCCACTAGGCTTGTCATGCCAGAGTGGCATTTAATCTATTGTCCAATATGAAACTGAGAAACTAAAAAAAAAATCATTCTTTTCTTTTTCTCTGAAGAAATCAATAGACCATTGATTTGGCTCCTTTAACATTTTTCTTTTTACATTTAACACCAAAAAGATTATCATTATCATTATTATTATTATCATTACTATTATTGTTGTTCTCATCATTATCATCATCATCATCATCGTCATTGTTTTTGTTATTATTATTATTATTGTTGTTGTTATTGTTGTTGTTGTTATTATTATTATTATTATTATTATTATTATTGTTATAATAATAAAAATAATAATAATTATTATTATTATTTTAATTTTTTTTATTATTGAGTGGGAGGGCAGTGAATGCTATCAGAGTGACACTGGGGTAAAATATACGAAACCCAGTATACCCATCATAACTACCCATCTGATAAGGGTAGGTCAGGCACATACATTACAGCTATATGTGCGCGACATGGTGATCTCATATCAAGATAAACAGCGCATGACCTTGCAAGTGGGGCCCAGTGAGAATTTTCTTCAGGTTGAGTAACACAACCCGCTTAAAAGGTCCCTGAGTAAGGGTTGTTTAAGGATGTTGAACGAAAAACCCATGTTTCCAAATGTGAATTATCCAAACCCCAAATAATTCCTCTAAACACATGGTTATGATGCTCTTCCACTACTTCTACTCGTGATCAGAGATGCACATATCGTCAGTCACTAAGGGACATGCTCAACTGGTTAAGGTCAAACAACTGACAAGCAAATCTGTGGTATTGAGCAGAATATTTGCTGTAGCCCATCTTTTATACCAAGACAAAATAATATACATAACAACACTTCCAATTAGTTAAGATCAGAAGCCATGAGAACCACTGCCTGGTACTGCATCAGGGCATAATTATTATATTATTATTATTATTATTATTATTATTTTATTATTATTATTATTATTATTATTATTATTATTATTATTATCATCACCATCATTATTATTATTATTATTATTATTATTATTATTATTTTATTATTATTATATATTATTATTATTATTATTATCGCATCATTATTATGATTATTATTATTATTATTATTATTATTTTATTATTATCATCATCATCATTTATTATATTATTATTATTATCATCATCATCATCATCATTATTATTATTATATTATTATTATGGTATTATTATTATATTATTATTGATGAGCTGCATAGCATGCCACAAAGTGACACTGGGGTAAAATATACGAAACCCGTATACCCATCATGACTACCCGTCTGATAAGGGTACACCAGGCACTGCATCACAACCATATTGCGTGACATGTTATCTCATATCAAGATAAACAGCCATACCTTGCAGGTGGACCCAGTTAGGATTTCTTCAGATCGAGTAACCCATCCCGCTTAAAAGGTCCCTGAATAAGGGTTGTTTAAGGACGTTGAACGAAACCCCATGTTTCCAGAGGTGAATTATTCAAACCCCAAAGAATCCTTCTCACACATGGCTATGATGCTCCCCCACTACTTCTTTCTGCTCGTGATCAGAGATGCACATCCGTCAGCCACTAGGGACATGCTCAACTGGTTAGAGTCAAACACTGACAAGCAAATCTGTGTATTGAAGAATATTTGCTGTAGCCCATCTTTTATACCAGACAAAACATGTACATGATAACACTTCAATCAGTTAAGATCAGAAGCCATGAGAGCCACTGTCCTGGTACTGCATCATGGCATGTTACCTGGTACTGCTCAGGGCATGTTACCTGGTACTGCATCAGGGCATGTGCCTGGTACTGAGATGGGCACTGTACTACTGGTCTTTCTTTCTGATGGGCATGTTATTATATTATTATTATTATTATTATTATTATTATCATCATCATCATCATTATTATTATTATTATTATTATTATTATTATTATTATTATTATTATTATTATTATTATCATCATCATTAATATAAAGAATAAAAGTTTTGAATGGTACAACAATGCACTATAATACAGACAATGGACTATATACCTGTTGTAATTTAATCATCCATAGTCTGATATGATATTCGGAATAAAACTATTATTATTGAGGCAGAAACGTTAGCGCACCGGGCGAAATGGTTAGCCGTCTGTCGAAAAAAAGAAAAGGCGGCGAGCTGGCAGAATCGTTAGCATGCCGGGCGAAATGCGTAGCCGCATTTCGTCTGCCGCCACGTTCTGAGTTCAAATTCCGCCGAGGTCGACTTTGCCTTTCATCCTTTCGGGGTCGATAAACTAAGTACCAGTTACGCACTGGGGTCGATGTAATCGACTTAATCCGTTTGTCTGTCCTTGTTTGTCCTGTCTGTGTTTAGCCCCTTGTGGGTAGTAAAGAAATAGGTATTTCGTCTGTCGTTACGTTCTGAGTTCAAATTCCGCCGAGTTCGACTTTGTCTTTCATCCTTTCGGAGTCGATAAATAAAGTGTCAGTTTCGCACTGGGGTCGATGTAATCGACTTAATCCCATTGTCTGTCCTAGTTTGTCCTCTCTATGTTTAGCCCCTTGTGGGCAGTAAAGAAAAAAAATATTATTGAGTGAAAGGGCAGTGCATGCCATTATAGCGACACTGGGGTAAAATATACGAAGCCAAGTATACCCATCATGACTACCCAACTGATAAAGGTACACCAGGCACATGCATCACAAACTTATGTGCGCGACATGGTAATCTCATATCAAGATAAACAGCGCATGACCTTGCAGGTGGGACCCAGTTAGAATTTTCTTCAGGTTGAGTAGCCCATCCCACTCAAAAGGTCCCTGAATAAGAGATGTATAAAAAGATATACTAAAAATATCTGAAGAAAGAATTTTATTCCGAAATATCATATCAGAATATGGATAACTAAATTAGAACAGGTATATAGCCCATTGTTTGTATTCTAGTGCATTGTTGTACCATTCAAAACTTTTTATTCTTTACAAACAATACACAATGCTCCAAGCGAACTATAGTACTCTTCTATTATTATTATTATTATTATTATTATTATTATTATTATTATTATTATTATTATTATTATTATTATCATTATTATTATTATTATTATTATTATTATTATTATTATTATTATTATTATTATTATTATTATTATTATATTATTATATTATTATTATTATTATTATTATTATTCAGTGGTTTTATTTTTATAACGTGCTTTCACTACCGAGCGCAGCTCTGTGTGCCTTGGGTATGTGCGGTGGTTTGCTGTGATGCTCTTATGGTTAATGTGTTATAAGTGTTTTATGTAGGATGTGTGCGGTGACTAGTAGTGCTATTTTCTGTATGTTATATTTATTTGTAAGTCCTGGTGTTTTTGTTATGTATTTATCTGAATATCTTTTATCATACCCACTATGACAGGAATTGTTTGTTTTTAAACCCCACATTCAATTTACCTCTATTTCTAGGCCAGTGTGTTTTGAAAGTTTCTCCATTTCTTTTAGAGAAACGTCATCTGTTGGTATTGATACATCAATGAGAAAGCATTTTTTTCTTCATGATCTCTGACAACTACATCTGGCTTATTGGCCTTAATTTCTCTATCTGTGTGTATTGGCATATCCCATAGTATGGTTACTTTCTCATTTTCTGTTACCTCTTCTGGTGCGTGCTTAAGCTATCTTTTTTTCTGTTGTTATTCCATAGTGTTGGCATAGTTTCCAGTGTATGTATGTCCCAACATTGTCGTGTCTGTGAATATATTCCTTCTTAGCCAGGAATGGGCAACCAGAGGTAATATGATTTATTGTTTCTTATCCATCTCCACATATTCTGTAGTTACTTGTTATGTTTCTTTTCATTATATGTTTTTGGTAATTTCTGGTGGGTAGGCTTTGGTCTTGTTCTGCAATTAAAAATCATTCAGTCTCTGCTTTGAGTCCTGAGCTTCAAGTAAACAGTACATACATGTTTGTTATATTCAAATTGCGGGATAAAAATTATAAAATTCCATATAGAATTTCGATAACATAAGAAGGAATTATGGGATGTATACAGATTGTCCATTGAAAATTAATTAATGATTAATAGTGGATCATACAGCTAATCCTTTATTATTTAGATAATTCTGCCAAATGTCGTTTGTTTATTTATGTTGTTTTAAATTAAGTATTCATTATCTTGTGGTTTAGAGATTTCGATGATGTGAGTGCTTAGAATGGCATTGCAAAGGCTGGAACTGGTCAGTTTGAACATAAACATGTAAAATATTTTAGCCTAATATGGCCGGTTTGAATGTGAAAGGTTCAAATCATATTTGCTGTAGCATAGCTAGGAAGCGAGGAAACGATTCTCTCCGGTTTATGCTTTTATAGTAGCGATACTTTTGGGTCTACTGTTAAAACTGTATAGGAGCAGGGAGCAGAAACCTTAAGGGGTACCCTGGGGATCACACACTCTAGACACGCCTCTGTATTTTTGTGAATATTTAAAATATAAATTATCTTAAAATTCTCACATTGATAGCTAGTACAAAATGTCACGATAGTTTAATCAATCATACAACCGTGTTGTTTTGTATTAATGAAGTTCCGATTCCATCTTGAATAAAATGCTCCTTTATCGAAGATGGCACCAAGACCTCAATTTTTCTAACGAAATATTTTTCATCAAGTAAAGTTATAGTGTAGAACTTTATCATATATTGATCTTTTTACAAGTTCAATCCTCAACAGCAGTTAATTTTTAAATTGACTTTTCTGTCCGTGAGTAATAAAATATTGTCTCACCCATAAACAGTTAAAAAAGAAAAAAATATATATATATGTAACTTAGTAGATACAGACTCGATAAACATCATAACATTCTGTTTTTGAAAGCGAAACTTCATCACAAGATATTTTCTTTGAAACAGATAATAACCAAAACCTCAATTTCCTTATCATATATATATACATACATACACATATATGCGTGTGTGTGTGTGTGTATGTGTGTATACATATATACATACATATACACACACATACACACACACATATATGTATATTGATATATATATATATTAAAAATATATGTGCTTTTGTGTGCATATATGTACATAATATATATATATATATATATATAAATGTATGTATGTATATATGTATGTATGTATGTATGTATGTATGTATGTATGTATGTATGTATGTATGTATGTATGAGTGTATGCATGTATGACGTGGGAAAATTCTACACACTCTACAGCATGTAGCAGAAGGACACACACGTGCTTCGAATAGGTATCGTTCCTTTTCTTGTTTCTTTTATCGTGTTTCTTATTCTATTTTCATAAATAGTTCAGTCGAAATATGGGCCTACTTTTTTCTGTTTCCTATTTTCGCAGTAATAGTAGTAGTAGTAGTAGTAGTAGTAGTAGTAGTAGTAGTAGCGCGTTGCTACATCCATCATTTATTAGTGATTTCCTACTCGTGACGGATGGAACTTTGGATTCGGTTGGTTTGGCTACCACCATTTCAAAAATTGAAGTGTATCGAAAATTTTAGCATTTGGCACAGTAATATACTTTTCCAAGCTGAATTGCTGGAGTTGTTTCACTTTTTCCAGAAGAATGTTGTGGCTGTGTGGTAAGTATCTTTCTTACCAACCACATGGTTCCGGGTTCAGTCCCACCGCGTGACACCTTGGGCTAGTGTCTTCTACTATAGCCTCGGGCCGACCAAAGCTTTGTGAGTGGATTTGGTAGACGGAAACTGAAAGAAACCCGTCGTATATATATATATATATATATATATATATATATATAGATATATGCGTGTTTATGTGTGTGTGTGTGTGTGTGCGTGCGTGCGTGTGTGTGTGTGTCTGTGTTTGTGTCGGTGTGCGTCCCCTCAACATCGCTTGACAACCGATGCTGGTGTGTTTACGTCCCCGTAACCTAGCGGTTTGGCTAGAGAGATCGATAAAGTAAGTACTAGGCTTACAAAAAATAAGTCCTGGGGTATATTTGCTCGACTAAAGTCGGTGCTCCAGCATGGCCGCAGTCAAATGACTGAAACAAATAAAAGAATAAAAAGAAAGAATATAAAAGAGGTTTAAAGTTTGATCATTTTCACCCAGTCAGGATACAGGATTTGGAAGCTGTCATTTTGTGCGTGACTGCACATCTTGTCGTCAATATCCTGAAAATAGCACGTGACGTCAATATCCGGAAAATGGCACGTGTCGTCAATATTTGTAAACAACACGTCTTTTGTAGTTTTAAGCATTCAATATGTATTTAATGCGATAGCACGAACTTAAAAGATTTATTTAAAAACAAAATAGCACATTACAAATTAAATATTTTTAAAAAAGCAAACATTTTGTTGACCAGTTCATTGAAAACGAAAGTTAAAAATGCATTCACTCAAGTTGCATATCTCCTGTGCTAGATAAATTCACATGTTCAGTTGTAATCAGATAGGTAAAACAAGTGGTTTCAATGTATTTGTCAACACATGCTTTCTCGCCGACAAAAGGGTTCTCATGTTCCGCTTGTTACCATGGTAACAGGTATGAATGTGTCTGTGGCTTACAATTGGCTAAAATTACCAAAATTTTCAAACTTTAATTGCGAATAGCTCTTTATATGTTGATTTATAGAGAAAATGATTTTCACGTCATTCATTAGCTGATAAAAGTGTATCATTACACCGAATATGAAATCAATTCGAACAGAATTGATGCTGGCATCCAAACCGACTAAACCCGGAACCGTTGCCGCACTCAAGCGAACGTCTTCCAGCCCATAGTCTGTTTAGGTTTTACGCGGTCGGAGTTCAGAATGCAAATCCTACCTCAACCTCTTTAGGTCGTCTTTTACGACATGCATAGGAAATGTTGGGGCTATTCTTTGATATGCCGCTCCCAATACAATACAACTTTTATTATTATTTTCTGTGGCCACATTTTATCCATCACTTTTTGATCAGCCTTTCATCTTGCCCATCGCTCTTTTTTACTTCACCTATACATGTATGTATGTATGTATGTATGTATGTATGTATGTATGTATGTAGTATGTATGTATGTATGTATGTACGAATGTATATTTTATATATATATATATATATATATATAATATATATATATAACTTTTTATTTGTTTCGGTCATTGAACTGCGGCCAAGCAAGGGTATCACCTTGAAGAATATTTAGTTGAATGTATCAATCTCCTTACTTATTTTTTTAAAAGCCTGGTAATACTCTATCAGTTTCTTTTAGCCGAAACGCTATGTTACGGGGGCATAAATATACTATCACAGGTTATCGAGCGGTGGGGTTGGGACAAAGACAGACACTAACACACACACACACACACACACACACACACACACACACACACACACACTCACACACACACACACACACACACACACAAACGAAAGGGCTGGCATAACTGTGTGGTAACAAGTTTGCTTCTCGGTCGCATGGTTCTGGGTTCATTCCCACTACGTAGTACCTTTGGCAAGTGTCTTCTAATGTAGCCTTCTGAGCCTTCTGAGTGGGTTTGGTAGACGGAGCCTAACAGTTTCCCGCTGTATCTATCTATCTATCTTCTTTCTTTATTGTCCACAAGGAGCTAAACATAGAGGGGACAAACAAGGACAGACAAACTGATTATGTTGGTTATATCGACCGCAGTGCGTAACTGGTACTTATTTTATCGACCCCGAAAGGATGAAAGGCAAAGTCGACCTCGGCGGAATTTGAACTCACAACGTAACGGCATACGAAATACATATTTCTTTATTACCCACAAGGGGCTAAACACAGAGTGGACAAACAAGGACAGACATAGCTATTAAGTCGATTACATCGACCCCAGTGCGTAACTGGTACTTATTTTATCGACCCCGAAAGGATGAAAGGAAAAGTCGACCTCGGCGGAATTTGAACTCACAACGTAACGGCAGACGAAATACCGCTAAGCATTTCACCCGGCGCGCTAACGTTTCTGCCAGCTCGCCGCCTTTCTATGTGTCTATCTATATGTCTGTCTGTCTCAGTGAATGAGGAAAAAGGAAGAAAACAATATTAACAAAGAAGTGCCTCGAAACAAGAGATTTTCTAATAGTGTAGCTAAGTAACAAGATACCAATTGTAATACAAAGTGGAGTCATGTAGTCAACATGAGAACGTGGGAAAAAAGAAAACAAATTAGAAACTGTCATAGAGAGGGGCGTGGGGTGAAAAGGAATGACAGAAATTTGTTTCATTCTGGCTTTTGATTTTTACAATAAAATATCTTGTAGTCGCATCCTTTGAAATGGATGACAAAATACGCAAAACAAAAATGGGAGATTTCAAAGAGCTTTTCTTCACATGGGGATCTAAGGAACTTAACAAAGTTATAGGGCTTGTGTATATGAGTGTATGCACATGCACGAGTATGTACGTGTATGTGAAAGATCATCGTCATTACCATCATCATCATTGCTTTATTCCATCTCTCTAACTCTACTTAGATCTTATGTGTCTTCTGCACAGTATTTCATCACATACTGTATACAAGAGTCATGTCTCACAAACCTTCGAAATTCTACACACTTAATATCCGTGTTGTGGCCATGTAAGATCGCATTTTGTACTCAAGCCTCCGACATTTTTCACTTAAAGACACCCACCTTTTTTTTATGCTAGCAGATGAAAGAAATGCTCGAAATCTAATACTTTTATCACTTATATAACATAAGCTGTCACCTATTTTGGAGAACACTTGAAAATCAAAAACAATTAATTTTATTGGTGCTCTTACTAGTAACTTCTGCGCATCTACTGCTTAGCTTTCATGAGATCCCACTAGATTTCTTGAGTAGCCATATTTTATATAAGATCCCATGGATAACTTACTTTTTTCTGTACATTAAGCATAATGCGTCCCTGATGACAAAAAGTTTGTCTTTACTTGGTTTATTTTGAAACTCGCGAGTTCTACGTTTTGTTTCTACATTTGAAATTTCTTTAACGCTTCTAGAGATTCTGCTATGAGGAATAGGACAGTGACAGACAGCTGGTCTTAAACTCCCCTGTCAAGGCAAAGAGAACTATAATGAACAGGTGCGAGTTGATGACCAAGTCGTGGACTACTCCTTGCATTCTAGGCTCCTAGCTGAACTTGTTATTAACTATGTCCTTGCCGACAGTAACTCTGCATAAGCTTTGGATGGCAAAGTTCTGACAAGCCGTTCATTTACAGTTATTTTTAATGCCCAATAGAATACATAATGTGGTAACGTATGGAAGGATTTCACCAAGTCAACAAACTACTGCACTTTGCAAGAGCTTCTCCTGTAGCTGTTTCACTAGGAAGAGGATATCAGTTGTATCTAATGCTAGCATAATCTCAAACTGCACCTCACACAAGCTAATTTTCTTCCTAATTAGTTGTGCTTTAGCTCTTTCCGTCACTTTCATAGCTTGGTCATGAGTTTGATTTCTCTTTCTAAACTATTCTTTTTTCCCTTTATTGAAGATGATGCTTAATACATATGTTATTGAGATGGGTTTCTTGCTGACTACGTGATGGGCTGTACAAGTCCCTAATGTGTGTTGTTTGCAGAATATTTTTAGTATTTCAGCGACTATACCTGATGGCCGGGCTGGCTAAAGACCATATGTACTGCATAGCCGTATATTTCAATAGCTGGTCCTGTTGTTGAGTTTACATGGTGTAGTCTCTCCCTCTTTCATGCATTATCCTCATCCACAGACATATTATTAGAGAATTTCCAAACCATGTCCCTAAATTTTTAGTATCATGAGAGGCGAGTGTGTCGCTATCATCAAATACACATCTTACTAAAGATATCCTGGTTAATATTTCCACTGATATGCTGGATCGTAATACGGAACAGCTCATCTTTGTTATCTTTACGTAAAAGAATATTGGCAAACTTCTTTCCAATTGTCTCTTTGCTGGCGTCTGGCTTCTCTTCAATGTGTTGGATACTTTTCTGTCTTCTCCAGCCTTTTTCGCCTTCCACTTATACAATCAGGTCTCTTTCTTTTTTTGGTTGTATTCAATTTGTACAAGTAAAATCCTCTAAGAAGCATGTGGTGGATATATAAATTGCTTGACACAAGCAACATTGGAATAATTCTTTCGGTAGCACAAGGAGTTGTCACACCCAGTGACTGTTGCAATATAAATTAACTGTTACTAGAGCAAAAGAAATGTTTTGACTTCAGGGCCATCAAATCACAGGACTCTCTTTACTCTTTTACTCTTTTACTTGTTTCAGTCATTTGACTGCGGCCATGCTGGAGCACCGCCTTTAGTCGAGCAAATCGACCCCGGGACTTATTCTTTGTAAGCCCAGTACTATCGGTCTCTTTTGCCGAAACGCTAAGTTACGGGGACTTAAACACACCAGCATCGGTTGTCAAGCAATGCTTGGGGGACAAACACAAACACACACACACACACATATATATATATACGACAGGCTTCTTTCAGTTTCCGTCTACCAAATCCACTCACAAGGCTTTGGTCGGCCCGGGGCTATAGCAGAAGACACTTGCCCAAGATGCCACGCAGTGGGACTGAACCCGGAACCATGTGGTTGGTTAAAACAGAAAATTATAGTGCGACTGGATTACATTCATTCGCACGTCCTATAGTCTAGGAAAAGCTAAGAAAGCCTGATTTAGATGAACGAATGGTTTATGTGAGTCATGCTAACCCTGTACAGGGATTCCATTTGCAAGATGATTATAACTGAGTTATAATCAAGACCCAGTTCTCTGTCCCACTTGTAGATTATAGTTCTGAAGGGAGTTTAAGAGCTCACAAATGAATGCTTTTCCCTGCCATCAGGGAATTGTCTATGCTCAAATCGGAGAAAAGTAGTTGATCAGAGCAATTCACAATATACCAAAAGTAAAATTATGGATACACAAGAGATGCAGTAGATCACAAGCGGGTTGTCAGGAAAATAAATATTTGTATTTAGCAGATGCACAGGAGAGGTTTGATGAAGCAGCATCAATGAAATAGATCTTTTCAACTGGTGTAAGTGTTCTCTCGAAGTAGTTGATAGCATCTATTACTTTGGTGACTAGATAGAAATGGAGGTAGTTTCTTTTTTGATATCATAGAAGGTAAAATTCTGTTGTGTCTGGGGAGAGTCAATTTCTTTTTGTGCCTTATAATGTAACACACTCACCGGTACGGTAAAACTTCCATTTATTTCTTATTATTATTTTCCTAAAATTTTCGTTGCGTCTTGCAACCTTTTCAATAGTAAGTGTATTAAATTATAAGGCACAAAAAGAAAATGACTCCCCCCTCCGCCCCCAGACACAACAGAATATGCTTCAACACACGAACTCACATAAAGAATCTTGCAAACCAAATCCAAAAACGAAAGAAGGTAAAATGTTATTACTTCTATTGGCAACAAAGGGATTTTTCTCTTTGAGTGGAAGGTACGAAGGCACAACATGGATAGTGATTGCATAGGATTTATGGATTTTGAAAAAGATAAAAATAAAAAGATGAAACAAAATGTTCTGATTTAGGGGTTACGTTAGTGTGCATAAATGACTGAACGCAAATAAACTGGAAGAAAAATTGGGTGTTATAAGACTAACCAGATGTGGAATGCAAAAGAGCAAAATACTCTGGTATGGACTTGAGCAGCAGATGAAGGTGGACTGTTGAAATACCAAGTAGTCAAAGTGGAAAGGATCTGTTTTATTGGAACGCTGAAGTAGACGTGCGAAAAATTGGTGAAAACGTAGATGTATGACTGAAAGGTAGCAAAGAGGCAAAGATTCATGAGATGCGGTGCTACAGAAATTCACTTTGAAAAACTGGACATAAAATATACACTGAAGCACATACAGTCATACATACACACGCGCGCATACACACACACAGTCATACATACACACGCGCGCATACACCACACACACACGCACACACAAGTATATACAAATCAATACATACTTATCGCTACGCGTATATCCTTTATATTCGATCTTTTCCTTGTTTCTGTCATTAGACTGCGGTCGTGCTGGAGTACAGCGTAGTGTAGCATGCAAAAACAATAGGCAAAGAATGAATTAACCCAGAAGTTTTTGTTTTTTGTATTGAACCTGGTACTTATTCTATCGGTCTTTTTGCCAGACCGTTAGGTTACGGGGACGTAATCACAGGCACAAAGACACACACAGATATATAAATATATACATATACATACTTGAATGTGCGTTGGGAGATTGTCTTAGCCCGTTTGCCTTCGGACGGTTGATTTCTATTGTTATTATCAGGGTATTTTGGTGATTTAAATAAGAGATTTGACTGTTATTTCCTGCAGGAAGACATACTTAGTATGTCCTTTGATTAATTATATATACATTATTATTCTTTTCATTCTTTCCTTCTTCCTATCAGCCCTTTCACACTTCGTTCATTCCACTATTCCACTCTTCGTTCTTTTTTTCCCTCTCTCTCACATTTTCTGGCCTTCTCTTCATGCTCACTTTCCATATCGAGGGGGTGTATTTCTACGCAGGAAAAAAATATAGGCAAATTTGTTGTTGAAAATGCACCTAAATTTGAAAAACTTGCAATAAATGAATAAATTTATTTACATATATACCAAACTAGTTTCAACAATATTTTTTGTTTATCAACGGTAAAAATTTAGAATTATGAATTGAAAGAACATCTTTAAAAGTTTCAATGTTGACAAATTAAAATGTTCATAACAGAAAAATTTAGAATTATGAATTAGAAAAACATGTTCAAAACTTTTGATGTTGACAAGTTTTAATGTTCATAACAGTCAATGATATTAAAATCGTGCATTAATTTGTTTGAATGTACAAAGCTCATTAATGTTAGTAGTGATCGACAAGAAATGAATATTATCAAAGTTTCAGTCGTACTGAGGGAAAAAAAGCAAGCGAGAAATGAAGATTGTAAAATAAGGGATTTGGGTTATAGTTTCTCTGATCCTCTTTCCGTCGTGTGTAGGAACTTTTGTTGTAGTTGTAGTTGTAGCGGTGTGTTTTGGAATCCGGTGTATTTATAATTTTTTCCGTGAGTGGATCTGATTTTTGATTCGTTAAAGTACTGGTGACGTCTTGTTTTTCCGGTGGTCAAATTTGTCATTCTGCATGGCTGGCTTCCCTGTGGGGGATGGTCTTCAGTCATTCCGGCTGGTTGATTCTCTTAAAGGGTCATTTTGTTGTATTGGATTGGTCTAGTGACGTCGGCGACTGGTGTTTGTAAAATTTCATTGGTCTAGAGATAAGTGACGTTGGCAACTGGTGTTTGTATGGTGATTTGGAGTTGCTGTTTCGAAACCTGGGTGGAACACTGTTACTAAAGTTTTTAAAATTGTTTGTTGTTCCTGATTGTTTTTTATGGGGAAATTCAGTCTTTTTCCCTTTTTCTCTTTAGTTTCCAGTGCATTGTTAGAGAGGGAAGATTTAGTATTTCGGGTTTATGTTTACGGGGCATTGGTCTAGGTGCTGGCTAATGGGAATTTTCTTAGTCGTGGGGTCCCGGATTTGTTGCCCGTGCACCGTTAGTCTGTCCCACAAGGTTAAATTAGTTTGACCTGTGTAGTCTCTACCACACCCTCCACACATTGAAGACATAGATTAAGTTCTTCGAAGCACAGGTGAAGTGATTTTTTATGGTAAAAGTTTGACTTGACTTAAATTTGTATGTTGTACCCTCTAAGAGGAACATGCAAGCTCCGCAGAAGGGGTGGTTGCACTTTTTGACTAGTGGGTTTATTTTTGGTGGGTAATTTGGCGCTGGTGAGTAATGTTTTTAGGGATTACGGTTGTCTCTTGCTTTCGATAATCCTATGTGTTTCCAGTGCCTTTTCATTCGCAGGTCCTTCATAAGAGGGGGTATGTTTTGGTGGATCATGTATGCTATCATATTTCTCGGATTGTGTGTTGATCCGTAAGATACATTTTTATGTGTGTCATGGTGTTTTCTTGTTTACCGTAATACTTGGATGTCTATCATTTTTGCACTGGCTGGGTATTTTCTATCTAGTAATGTGTTTTTAAGTTCTTGAAGTCGCGTTTCTCGGGTTTCAGGATTTGATGCAATCGTGCAAATTCTTCTTACTAAGTTGAAGACGTTTTTTCAATTCATAATTCTAAATTTTTACCATTGATAAGCAAAAAGTATTGTTGAAACTAGTTTGGTATATATGCAAATAAATTTATTTTAAACAATTACAAGTTTTTCAATATATATATATATATATATATATATTCTTTCCTGAGCGTCAAATAATACTTTAATTGTTCCACGTCCTCGCGTTGATGTATTTTTTTCTGTGTTTCTTGTTTGGATTAACTATAATATATATATATATATATTATATATATGCAATTCGTAAAAGTTCGCCATTTACAGGATGTAATATATGTAAACTCCCCATGTGCTTCGTTGATTTGATCAGTTAGCTGATCGGCTTAAGCGGGCAGGGTCGTTTATTTATGATACTTCAGGCCTGCTGATGAATACGTAGTATGAAATCACTGTGATACAGGTCTATATTTTTTAAATGTCTTACTTTGAAAAATTGCATTCGGTGGGATTAGTATATTTTGGTAGAATGACTAATTGTCCCTCTAGCGTGTGGCATGTATGTATAATGCTCTCTGGCATGTATGTATAATGCCCTCTATATATAAATTAATATGTTCAATAAGAAATAATTATTTCGAAATTATTCTCTTATGAGGTTTCACGCTATCTACCTGACAATTTCTTGTTAAGTTTCCTTATTAAGTAGTTGTCCTTAATTGCTATATATATATATATATATATATATATATATATATATGCGGGAAGGAAAGTTTCACCGAAGTCGTGTCTCGCCTTGATCTTCGAAATGCGGGTAGAGGAAACAGAGGCGACTGAAGATAGGGGAATTTTTCTTGTGTTATATGTCCTGTACTCTATTGTTTCATTGTTTAAGAAAAATGTCCATTTCCTTGGGTTTGTGTTATGTTTCGTTTCTCATTGTGTTCGAGGTTTTTTGTGTCCTGTACCCATATATGCATGTATAACATGTAGATTTAGGTACGTACATATATGTATGTATATATGCATATGTTTTATTTATTAATTTGTTATTATATATATATATATATATATATATATATATATATATATATTATATAATAACAAATTAATAAATAAAACATATGCATTTATATATATATATATCTATATATATATATATATATATATATATAAGGCGTTGCTCCAACATGGCCGCATTCAGATGATTGAAACAAGAAAAAGAAAAAGAATGAAAGACTATAACTGCTTACAGTTTCCGCCTACTAAATCTACTTACAAAGCGTTGGTCAGCCCGCGATTATAGAAGACATTTGGCCAAGATGCCACGCAGTAGGACTGAACGCGGAAGTAACTTCTTACCACACTGCCATGCCTTCGCCTATGCACACACATACCCAGTCACCCCCAATCCCACACATAAACAAACATATATATATATGTAATTAGTCACCCATATGTTTAGGTTTGTGGGTGAGTGCGTATATATGTAATCACGTAAAATAACAGGTTTTACATCAGAGTGTCCTTGTCCTAGAAGCATGCTGTGACAATATTTCAAGAGCCCTCACTCCTTGCTGTTGGAGTCCTGACACAAACCGAGGGTAATTCATTACCCCACGCGCTCAGATGGATTGTCTTAAGATGAGCAAGTTAGTACATAGCCGGGATCCTGGCAAGTGCTACTATTCCAAGTCAGAGGAGACCTGGGAACAATCGTAGCTAAGAGATGGTCCCACTCTCCTCAAATCCCTGGAACTCACTGGAGTATCACTAAAGGATCCAGTCATACCCAGGTTATCACGCATCGGCCTATCACTAAGTACTAATCACGGTAGCTCAGGGAATGGTACTCATGTTGTACAAGCGTTTATCACTATAATCCGATGACGTACAGATGTCACTTTATCGTGACTCTATGGGTCTTTCCATCTACTGAAAATCCCAGGGCAATGGAAGAATGGTGGCGTGCGAAGACCTGACCAGTTGGAAGTGCACAGTAAGTGACAACTTCTGTCTATCGCTTATGCTTCAAACCATGTCTATCTGCTGCGTAACTGTATAGATATGTATAGATATTTGGGAGGTCATGAACGGGAAATCAGAAAAAACCATTGATAACGAGGAAGCACAAGGAGATGCCAAACATCTATGAAGATGGAGCATACATACATCACCATGTATGTATGAATGTATGTATGTATGCATGTTTGCCTAGTTTAATTTTTCCAATTTCTCACCAAGGGAGAAAAAGCCAGCTTATAGCTTAAGAACAAGACACTTCCATTAGAATTTAGATATCACAGGGCTAGTCAAGTATGAACGTACGAACGTACGTATGCATGTATGTATTCACATAGCTATATATATATGCACGTATGTATGTACATGCGTACGTATGAATATATACATAACTATGGCTATACGTGTACATATCGTACATCTTATGAATTTTATCGTACTTATACACTTTCAATTTACATTATTTCATCATCCTTCAATAATACGTTTCGCTACAGTTTACCCCGCTTTTCTTATCTATCTCCCGTTCTATCTATTTTACTCAACCATCATTCTTTTGCTGCATCTGTATACCTTTGTCTTCCTCTCTCCAATTTCTCTCCACATCTGTCTCCCCCCACCTGTCTCTACCTCGTCCTCAAACTCTCTTCATATCATTGGAACCCTCTTCTCATTACCCATATATTTCTAAATATATTTTCCTCTCTCTCTCTCTCCTACTTTCTCCCGCCTTTTCTCTCTCATACTTTCACTATTATTTTGCTTCTTGTTTTATATGCATATATATATATAATATATATTATATATATATATATATATATATAATATTATATACATACATATAATTCCAACTATCTCCTTCCCATTATTTCCCTGCTCTGTGTGTCCCCATCTCTCTCTCTCTCTCTCCCCATCTTTCTCTCTTCCTCTCATTCACTTGCTACTAATTACTTTCACTTCATCTATTTTCCCCTTTCTATCTGAATTATTCTATTTCTTTTTTCCTGTTTCCCCATCTCTTGCTCTCACCTTCTTTCTATCTGTCTATTTATCTATCTACTACACACTATCTCTCTCCATGATTCCTTATATTTTTTCATCTGCTCCCCCCTGTTTTCTCTGTTTGACCATGTCTACATGTGTCTACATGCATACCTTGAATAGAATTCATGCATTCACTGGATATTTTTCATCTCAACTATTATGCTCAAAACCAGAATATCAAAGATTATCTTGTTCAAATAACATCAGACCAATACATAGAAATACAGGGATACACACACAAACACATACATAAACACACACATGCCAACACATACTTGTATATGTATGTATGCACATATATATTAAAATACACGCCGACAAATAAAAATCAAAAATACACATCTACACAGACACACATTCAAAACAGAAACATAAATGCTCTCACATGCATACACTCTTCAGAATTCTTTTTCAGTTCAGGCTATATTGAAGCCTTGTTATCTAAGCTTGGTTTGATGAGATACAATGACCAGAACAACGAACTGCATGCTCCCTACTACACCCATTACTATTATTTGAAGACTGCTTTGATGATAGAATTGTATGAAGAAATAAAAGGTTAGAATATGTATAGAAAACATGCATGTAATATATGCATATACAATATTTACATACATCATACATGCATATATATATATAATGATTTTAGTATATATATATATATAGGGAAATATTAACAACAATTGAAATATTATATGATAAAGAACTCAATACGTAAAATCAAGTCGAATATTTAGTTATTCATAATACATGTGCGTGTGTATATATATATATATACATGAATGTGTGTATATATTATATATATACATGTATATATATGTAAGTTATGTATGTATTATGTACACATACATATATAGTATGTATATATATATATATATATATATATATATATATATATATATATTATATATGTATATATAAAACAAGATGCGAAGGATTCAGCGGTACATATGTTTCGGGCCTTTATTAGACAGATTTATAACATGCATAATGTATGTCTGTGGCCTTCTTCAGCCGCGCACAACAGCTTCCACAAGGACATGTGTTACATCAAAATTCTTGGTTGGGGATGCAATCCTCCCATTCACGTACGACATAATGCGGCAGCAGCATAGAATTGAAGCGTCCATCTCTTTCTTCTCTCAATGTAGAATGAGGAAAATTGGATGTTGAGGTAATGTAAAAAATAAATACATATATAGAGGTGAAGATGGAGGGGCTAGAGTTCGGGACGAGGGATAAAAAATTATAAAAAGTGTAAGTATAGAATAATATAAAAATGTAGAGGATAAAGCTATAAAGAGTTGTAAGGAGATGTAAAGGGGGTATAAAGAAATATAAAGAAAATATAAATAAATGTAAAGGCATAAGGTTATAAAGTAAAAATAGAAATAGAAATAAAAGTAAAAAACCTGATAAAAACATGATAAAAGTGTAAAAAATGTAAAGATAAGGGATGTGTAGAGGTTACGGGACCAAGCATGGTGGTCAGGAGATTGATAAAATTTAGTTGTAGAATTGTCGTAAATCAACAGTTCGTCTGGGACCTAATGCGTTGTAAATCAGAGCTGATGAGCATTTAATCTGGTTCCTTGAATTAAATGGACTTCTAGTACATCATATCATCATGGATACATACACCCACATACACGCGTACATATACGCCTCCAAGCTTATAAGCGTACACCCGCACTCGCGTGTAAACACGTACATCAACACACACGCACCCACACGCACGCGCGTACACACACATACATACAACAACAGAATATCCGCATGTATACACGGACATTATGCTCGTACACACTCACATGTATATACGTGCGCCCATCACTACATACACACACGTATATGCCCACGCCTCTAGGTCTAGGTATAAGATATTAAAGGATGTGTATAAGAACGTATGTAAAGAATCCCGTATTCATGTCTATACGTGCACGCACACACGGCTGTGTGTCCGTATGTGCGTGCACATATACACTCACATACACACACAGAGACACACGCGCACATGGGTATAGCTATAAAATATCGAAGTATGCATGTACATATATGCGTGTGCATATGTATGTATGCGTATACACACGTACGCGGACGCTCGTATAGTCAAAAGTGGATCCATAGGTAAGTAATAAACATATATGGAGGTGTAAAACGATAAGTTATGGGTAAAATGAGGGTAAGGGTAAAGATTAGAAATAAAAAATACAGTATAAAATAAAATACAATGTAATAGTTAGAAATGAAATATAAGATTATAAAAATTATAAGAGTTAAGGTAAGCTGCACCTTATTTAATAATAGAGCAGGATGCCAATGTTGTGTAGAACTCCTGAACATCTTGAAATTCAAAGACAAACACAATCTTATTAACAAAGGTCAGAGTTCAAACCATCCTGTATACATAAACTTATTAATACTTTCAAATACTACAATGCTTAGGTCCTATACCAACTCCCCTATGCAATTTCCTCCCACCCGGTGCAACCTGTCGGCTCCAGCACATCCCGCTTTCCTATATGTGCGTGTATGTGTGTATGTGTGTGTGTGTACATATGTATGTGCACATACGTGTACGTATGTGTACATATATATATATATATATGTACATGTGCGTGTGTGTGTGTGTGTGGGTGTGTGTATGTGCATATACGGTTCCCTGCGTTTTCCTCCTATATATACAAATTTTGTCTCCCATATATGACTTCTTTTCCCTAAATATTTCTTCTCCTACACCCATATCCTCCCTATGTAGTCTCTTTAATTCCCTATATCTATACCCTTTCACATTTCTAACTCGGATGTTGAATGCACACCGCCAAACTCCACTTCCCACCCTTCCAATTTTCAGTTCCCCCCCGCGCCCCTACGTTTAACACACACCTCTAACTTTCAACCACCTTCATCTCATGTTAAACTTTACCAAATTATATTTTTATCTTACTTTATTTTATTTTATTTTTATTTGTACTTTTATTTTATTTTTTTTTTTATTTTACTTTTATCCTACTTCCATTTATTTTTATTTTTAATTTTATTTTTACTTTTATTCTACTTCCATTTATTCTCATTTTTATTTTCATCCCTTACCTTAACTCTTATAATTTTTATAATTCTTATATTTCATTTCTAACTATTACATTGTATTTCTTATTTTATACTGTATTTTTTATTTCTAATCTTTACCTTACCCTCATTCTTACCCATACCTTATCGCTTTACACCTCCATATATATTTATTTACTTACCTATGGATCCACTTTTGACTATACGAGCGTCCGCGTACGTGTGTATACGCATACATACATATGCACACGCATATATGTACATGCATACTTCGATATCTTATAGCTATACCATGTGCGCGTGTGTCTCTGTGTGTGTATGTGAGTGTATATGTGCACGCACATACGGACACACAGCCGTGTTTGCGTGCACGTATAGACATGAATACGGGATTCTTTACATACGTTCTTATACACATCCTTTAATATCTTATACCTAGACCTAGAGGCGTGGGCATATACGTGTGAGTATGTAGTGATGGGCGCACGTATATACATGTGAGTGTGTACGAGCATAATGTCCGTGTATACATGCGGATATTCTGTTGTTGTATGTATGTGTGTGTACGCGCGTGCGTGTGGGTGCGTGTGTGTTGATGTACGTGTTTACACGCGAGTGCGGGTGTACGCTTATAAGCTTGGAGGCGTATATGTACGCGTGTATGTGGGTGTATGTATCCATGATGATATGTATGTACTAGAAGTCCATTTAATTCAAGGAACCAGATTAAATGCTCATCAGCTCTGATTTACAACGCATTAGGTCCCCAGACGAAACTGTTGATTTACTGACAATTCTACAACTAAATTTTATCAATCTCCTGACCACCATGCTTGGTCCGTAACCTCTACACATCCCTTATCTTTACATTCTTTTACACTTTTATCATGTTTTTATCAGGTTTTTTAATTTTATTTCTATTTCTATTTTTACTTATAACCTTATGCCTTTACATTATTTATATTTCTTATATTTTCTTTTTTACCCCCTTTACATCTCCTTACAACTCTTTATAGCTTTATCCTCTACATTTTTATATTATTCTATACTTACACTTTTATACATTTTTTATCCCTCGTCCCGAACTCTCGCCCCTCCATCTTCACCTCTATATATGTATTTATTTATTTACATTACCTCAACATCCAATTTTCCTCATTCTACATTGAGAGAAGAAAGAGATGGACGCTTCAATTCTATGCTGCTGCCGCATATGTCGTACGTGAATGGAGGATTTCATCCCCAACCAAGAATTTTGATGTAACACATGTCCTTGTGGAAGCTGTGTGTGCGCGGCTGAAGAAGGCCACAGACATACATATGCATTGTTATAAATCTGTCTAATAAAGGCCCGAAACATATGTACCGCTGAATCCTTCGCATCTTGTTTTTATTTTATTTTGATCAATTTACTCCACCACCTACACCACTAAACGGTTTACACAGGTGCTTATAATTATCAAGTACTCACCCCGAATCTCTATATATGTATATATATATATATTATATATATATATATATATATATATATATATATATGTAATATAGTATTATATGCATGTATTATTTCTCTTTATATATAAGTGTATATATATATATATATATATATATTTATATATAGATCTATATATATGTATGTATATATGTATGAATGTATGTATGTGTATATATATATAAGAGATAATGGTGTCATTGGGACCGATTGGTGTCATGTAATACTGAATAAGTGCTATAGACAGACCATAGTTAAGTTCCAAATTCAGTAATTTTGCAAATAAGGGGTTCAACATTGGTTCTATGTCAGCTTGTGTATATACGAATCTTTTGCATAATGATTTACACCTTCAATACCCATACATAACTCACATCTATTCCTTTCCTCCACCTCACTCTCTATTTTGTATCACATCTGAACTAACTATGACTTAACCATCCTCTCACACCGTCTCTAATGAAGGGATATAATTAATAAATATCCTGGAAACAGCTGTAAGACCTCCTATCTATAAATGTTCTAGCATCTACACAGACTTGGTTTTTTTATTTCATTACGCAAAAAATTCGATTATATATATATATATATATATATTTTTATATAAGGATAATATCGATATATAGATTTCGATCTTATCAAGTGGCCAGCATGGGAATTAATACCATATATATATATATAATATATATATATATATATATATATATGTATATGTATATATATATATATGTATGTATGTATGTATGTATGTATGTAGTATGTATGTATGTATGTATGTATATATGTATATATTTAAGTTGAATGATACAGATGCTAACTGGGTACTTCTCTAGGCTACATACCTTTGTGAAGGTATGAGATTTTGTAGTTAGTGTGTTGGACTCGTGATTGTAAGTCTGTGGTTTAAATTCTCAGACCAGATGCATAGAATATTCTTGAGCAAAAGACATCATTTGATATTGCTCCATTCCACTTGGCTGAAAATGAATAACAACAAGATTCAAGATTAATGCATGTGTCAGAGAGATGGAGTGAGAGAGAGCAAGAGAGAGAGAGAGGGAGAGTAATAAGGTATTGTATAGAAATTAAAATGAGAAATTAAGGTTACCAAAAAGATAAATGTCCAAAGAGAGTTTTGTTTTTAAAGAAGTGATTTTTCAAGTAAAATATACATTTGAGCAAAAGTTTGTTGTGAATGAAGACATTTCCATTGTTTGTTCAGTTCCAAGAATATCAAATCTTAACAAAAATGAAAGATAATGGATGTATATTGTACATAATGATCTTTTTAATCTGAGTATTTTTTTTCAGTCCCTTATACACCATAGGAACTGAATTAAGTTGTAGCCTAAAGATAGCAGACCTAAGATTAAAAAAGTTGGGTATTTCAACTTCAAGATCATACATACAGAAGATACTGATGCTGCTAATCTTATGAGCCAATAATTCTTCACTCTCCTGAAGCTAGGTTTGCAACATGGTTTCAATTCTCTACTGGAGCACTCACATTTTGATGCCACTTTCAGGAAAATGCTGTTATACAATAACTCATTTTCACTGCATTAATTTAATATTTAATGCATAATTATGAATTTACTATAGATAATTGAGAATTTACTATAATTATAAATATATATATTTTTATATATTATATGCTTTTGCTGCAATTAAGCTTGCTTCTAAAGGTTTCATTTCTATGAAAAATATAATAATATCTGTATAGCCATAAAGACAAATTTCGGTAAGTTATTGATAAGCAAAGAGAGTACATTTTGCTTCTAATTACATATACTATTACAAACAAAATCCTTAATTATATTCTATTGAAATTTATATTAAAATCATGAATATTTTAAACAGAAATGATTAGATAGAAATCAGGTAACAATAGATTTAAGTTAAATTCTGATTAAATGTTTATGTTGTGAACAACAAAATAAGGAATGTAGTGCTGTTGAAAGAAAATTAGCTTAACAGGAAATAAAAGTAAAATGGCATTAATTTGGAGGCATTGCATTATTTCAACAATTCGATTGAGATTGCTGATATGAAGAAGGTCATTAAGGACTTTTCATCTACATTATCTTTCACTTTTGTAAAGATCTGATCTTGATCTGGGAAGTGAATATGCTTTAAAAACATCTTCGTTCAAAACGAATTTTAGCCTAAAATTGTATTTAACTTTAAAATTCATTTCTTTGAAAAATGAGACTTCATTGAAAATTTCTTTTTTTGTAACTTTATCTTCTCATTGAAATTTCTATACAATATCCCCACAACTTCTCTCTGACTTTATTTCCTCTCTTTCTCTCTCTCTCTCTCTCTCTCTCTCTTACACAAACACATCTCTTTATCTCTCTCTCTTTTCTTTCTATATTTATATTTTTATATGTGCTTGTGTGTGTGTGTGTGCATGTGTGTGTGTAATTATTTATATGTCTGTCAGACTGTTTATGTATCTATCTGTCTGTTTGTCGGTCTGTCTGTCTATCTATTTATCTATTTATCAATCTACCTACTTACCTATCTATCTATCTCTCACCCTCTACTCTATTTCTATCTATGGCTAGTGCTTTGCTGTACCTAATCGTAAAAAAAAAAAAAAAAAAGAACCTAGGTAAACATTTTTACGATTAGGTACAGCAAAGCACTAGCCATAGATAGAAATAGAGTAGAGGGTGAGCTAGTTAAGAAGCTAGAAGAGGCATTAGAAGCGGCATCGCATCCGACGTTTTGGCGGCGAGGTTGGCCCTCGACCAACACTTCAACGCCAAACACGAAGGATGTGCTGTCAGAGCTAGGATGCGTGCTCTAAGGAACGAAGGTGTTGGAGCCGCGAGAGAGGCCCGGGTGGCAGAGGCGCAACAGGGCAACAAAGCCACCATTCGGTCACTGGTAGATGAACAGGGGCGCGAATTGCTCGAGCCAAGTAAAATGTGTGAGGCCTTTCAGCAGCATTTTGCCCGACTGTTCGGAACGAGTGGAGGGCAAGAACGTAGGGTGGACTTCAGTGCCTACCTACATAGCCTACCACGACTCTCGACAAGAAAGGCAGGGTGCTGCGAAGGTGCCATCACGGCGGCGGAAGTGCGGGAAGCGATGGCAGAATGCTCGAGGGACAAATCACCGGGTTTGGATGGTCTACCCTACGAGCTTTACAATTGTATGCCAGACTTGTTTGGAGATCTCTTGGCGGCGGTGTACTGCAACTGGCAGCAAAACGGGAGCATTCCTGGTTTTGTGAGCCGAGGAGGAGCCGTAACACTGCTGAAGAAAGATCTAAACAAAGGAAATGTAATAGATAACTTTAGGCCCATCACTCTGCTTAATGCAGACTTGAAAATTTTGGCCAAGGTGCTAGCCAAGAGGTTGGCGCTTGTCATCGAGAAACTGGTCGACAAGGCGCAAACATGCGCCGTGCCAGGCCGGACCATCCATGACAACCTCCATCTGATGCGCTACATCATAGACAGGGTAGTTAACGAACCTGGCATGGGTGGGGCCCTGATCAACTTGGATCAATCAAAAGCCTTTGATAGGGTAGACCATCGATACTTGGAGGCAGTCCTGAGAGCGGCTGGTTTCGGTCCCGTCTTCCGCGGCTGGATAGCTGCCTTGTACAGAGGCATCCGTTCGGTAATTCGCGTAAATGGACATCTATCGAGACCTTTCGACATTGCACGTTCGGTCCGTCAGGGATGCCCCCTCTCGGCGCTTCTATACGTATTGACTCTTGAGCCACTACTGCGGAAGCTGGCGACTCTAAGGGGCATCCCGCGAGAATTGGGATGCGGGACGAGCGTGTCTGCATACGCGGACGACGTCACCGTCATAGTGTCTAGCCACGAGCACATTGAGCTGGTCGGCGAGACACTGAAAACTACGAAGCGGTGACAGGAGCGAAAATCAACCGGGAAAAGTCAGTGGGCTTGCGACTAGGCACCTGGAGAAGCAAGCCCATGCCGTCCACCAGCGCCTCCGTCGTGGGACGCTGGACCGACGGCCCGGTTGATTTGCTCGGGGTCTGGTTTGGTCCGGACCTCCAAGTGGAGAAGAACTGGAACGAGATAACGAGTAGGGTGGTCACTCTCGCCCGGCAATGGGCCGAGAGGAAACTGTCCCTAAAAGGTCGAGCGGAGGTGGCGAACACGTACATCGCGTCCGTCATCTACTACCGCCTGACCGTCGTACCTTGTCCCGACCCTACCATCACCAAACTACAACGCATCCTCTTTCGCTTCTTGTGGAAAGGATGCGTCCCGATGGTCAGGCGATCCATTTGCTGTCAACACCCGTTAAAAGGAGGGCTGGGCATGCCGTGGTTGATGATGGCAGACACGCGCTGAGACTGCGACATCTCTGGCTCTATGTAGACGACGGTGAACAGGTGTGGTCGCCGTTTGTGAGGCACGCTTTCCCGCAGCTCGTCTCCATGACCGAACTGCAGTCGTGGATCAAAAAGAGGCCGAGGAAGGGCGAATGGCACCGCGAGTGTCGCGTTGCTCAAGCAACTCTGCCGTCCTGGGTCGACCTTGAGTGACTTCAACACAACCAAAGCATTCTATAGGGGTTTAGTGGAGGGGAGGTACGACGACGAGCTCGGGGCGAACCTGGACGTCGACGAGGAGTACCTGACCCGCCTGTTCGGGACGACTTTCGGGCCAGGGCCCATGGACAACTTCCAGAGATCCCTGGCCTGGCAGTGCTACCGAGAAGCGCTACCCGTTCGGGATAAGCTCTACAGACACGGCTCGAGAAACACGGGGCCGACCTGCCCGAGATGCGGTCAGAGCGACGAAACCGTTCTGCACGCACTCGTTCGTGTCCAACAATTTCCGACCTGTGGGCTTATGTCGAACAACTGCTGTCACGTGTGGGACGAATCGGTTTATCAGCTGAGTCTATCGTCAATATTGTCACGCCTCCTTCCTTCAAACGGGAAGGAAGAGCTATTTTCATCATCCTTGTGGCTATGGCGAAAGAATGTATCTGGTGGACGCGTCTGAAAGGATTGGAGACAAACACTTTCCTCTCTGGTCAATCTCTCATCAACTTCTTCAAGTACCACTTGAAAAGGAAAGTGAGAGTAGAGAGGCAAGTTTTGTCTAGCGAATGTTTTAAAAAAAGATGGGTGAATGTAGCAAGAATGGCACGTATGAATGACGAAGCCACCTTGAGCATAGTCCTATGAACCCAGAAATCGAAAACAGAGAGTTGCTTATTTGCAAAAAAAAAAAAAAAAAAAAAAAAGAAATATAAAATGTGACTTCATTGACCGAGGTTACCGTGGTCTTTTCCGCAGGCTTTTCTTTCCACGGGTAAACCTCACCTGTCCTCCCCTTTACACTTCATATTGACATTTCTGTGATAACGATCCCTATTGATCATTTTTTTTCCTCTCCCCCCCCCTTTTTTTTTTTTATTTTTTTTTAATTTTTTAACCCCCTTATTTTTGTCCTCTTTCTCTCCTTTTACGATCCCTTTTGATCGAACCTCCCCCCCTCCCTTCTTTTTTTTTTTTTTTTTTTTTAATACCTTCAAAAGAAAAGCTCTACCTTGTAATTGTTCTATCTGTGTGCAGCCCTGTGTGGCTAATAAAGAAAATATCTATCTATCTATCTATCTATCTATTTATCTACCAATCTATTTATCTATTTATCAATCTTCCTATCTATCTATCTATCTATCTATCTATCTATCTATCTATCTATCTATCTATCTATCTATCTATCTATCTATCTATCTACCGATCTATCTATCTATCTACCTATCTATCTATCTATCTATCTATCTATCTATCTATCTATCTATCTATCTATCTATCTATCTATCTATCTATCTATCTACCTATCTATCTATCTATCTATCTATCTATCTATCTATCTATCTATCTATCTATTTGTCTGTTTGTCTCTCTGTTTAGCTATTTTTTTGTCTATTACCAATATATGATCAGTATAGTTAGATGTCTATTGAAATAGTTGTTGATGCTGAGAGTATCAAAAAGCTAGCTAAACCTAATTATGTTATATTTAAAAGACATCACAACAATAGCTAATTACTACTTCAATCAATTTGGCAAGTATGTAGACAATCTTGGACAGGTTCATGCTTCTTTATATTTTCTCAATCAAACATAAGCAATACAATAAATCTACATATCTTGAGGAGGTCTAATAAGATAGAAACATGTCTTAAATGTTTCCTGTATTTACCAGAATAATCAAAATTACATCAGCCGTTGACTAATATTGTTTTTTCCTCGTCTCATAAATGTTTCTAATTAGCTTGCTGCATCAATTATATCAACATTAAATTAACCATAATTCACAATTTCTTCATATGGATGGCGTTCATGAGTAATTTAGTCTCTAAAATATGCTACTTGATTCTATTATATCATAGATTTTGCAGCAAACTTATAAAGAAGTTGGTGAGTCACTTTTGACTAATTATTTTCCTTTAATCTATATTTGTTTCTGTTATTGAACCAAGGCACTTCCATTAGGAGTTTAGTTATTTAAATCCCCTTAAGTACTTGTTTCAGTGGCGCTTATTCTATTAGCATTTTTTGCTGAACCATTAAGTTGTAGGGACATAAAGAAGCCAATACCAGTAGTCAAGCAGTGAGAGACAAACAAAGACATGCATGTACGCAGGAATATTCACACATACACACATACATACATATATATATAAAATTAATAAATAAAACATATCCATATATACATACATATATGTACATACCTACCTCTACATGTATATATACACGCATATATGGGTACAGGACACCAAAAAACGTCGAACACAATGAGAAACGAAAACATAAACAAAAAACCAAGGAACTGGACATTTTTCTTAAACAAAAAAAAGAGTACAGAACAAACAACACAAGGAAAATTCCCCTTCTTCAGTCGCCATGGTTTCATCTACTCTGTGTTTCGATACATATGGCACCTTGGACAAGTGTTTCTACTTGAGACATTGGTTCACATGAGGCTATATATGAAAAACTTGCCCAAGTTTCTATGTAGTGGAATTGAAATCAAAACTACTTGATTGTAAAGCAAATTTCCTTACCATACAGCTATACCTTTATACAATAGGAATATTGCTCTATTCATTTTTATTTCAAAGATTATAAGTTTAAAATTCTCTATTTTTAAATATTTTTCTTTTATGCCTGACTCTGCTTTTCTCAGAAAATAAGTTTCTTAATTTCATCATGTATGAAACACTGTAATTATTTAACATGGCATATAAGTTAGGTCCACATACATTTAGTTTGATGTAATTATGTTAACTCGAAGCTTCCAAGCCATTATAATAGTATTTTGTGAATGTACCATTTTCTGATGTAAACCAAGGAAGTCAACATCTTTGAAATACTTTTCTTCTATATCTGAATTACACACAAATTAACAGATTTATAACCATTCCAATACCTATAACATGGAAACATGATATTTGTATTGAATTATTTTTCTCTTTTAACATATTATATAACATTCATGCCAAAGTCATAATTTAGTGAATTGGGAAGGGAATTGTTCATGTGTGATACAGGATATCTGAGTGAATTAATATTTTGGTGGAAAACAGAAGAATCATCTTTCTTTGATCAGGCATCTCTAATGCATTCACAAGCTGAAACAGCAAAAATATTACAACTTACATGCACACATGAAATCACATTTCATGAATTTCGTCCCACATTTCTGACAAATATTTGTATTGTTTTTATTTTATATGGTGCTTAACTGCAAGGAAATTCAGTGAGCAATATTTTGAACTCAAGAAGCTAGAAAAGGGAAATCCCATTAGAGAGGAGTTTTAGCTTTTATTTCAACTGAATCCCAATATTTATCCCATAAATATGTCTAAAAAGAAGTTCAGTTAAGCTATTTGGCTTAAATGTTATGTAACACAATTCTAGTAATGGTTTTTGGCTACATCAAACCTAAGCTCATACTATAGATCAGTAAATTATATCCAGACACTTTACTGGACTAGCTCAATGCTACAACAAACCAGCCAATATTATATAAACAACAATATTAGGTACGTGATGATTTGTATAGTATTCTTCTTTACATAATAAAATATTCAATTATACTCGAGTTAGTAGTGGAAATGTTTCAGTCTACCACTATTTCCATATTTTTGCTTTCTCATCTGTCAGTATTTTAGATTATTTTATCTGATAACATGTTCCTAGAAGTTTAGAAATAAAGAAACTAGCAAGATAAAATAATATTAAACCTGAAACTCAGAAAATATACCTGTATCAGATTCACTGACAAGACCTCAGATAGAAGAAAACTATATGAATCCAAAGGTCAGTTGAATAAGCAAAATACTATATCTACAAATGAAAGAATTATATATCATCGATATATGCTCTTCCTTTTATGGAATATATCATTCCTTAAAACCAAATGTATGCCCAGAGTAATGTGTCATCGTTGCATTTAACATTGTCATTGTAGTTGGCAGTAGTGATGACAGCAGTGGCAGCACTGGCATTCTCATTGCTATGATCGGTGTTGTTTTCATCATCGTCGTCGTTATCGTCGTCATCATCGACATCATCATCATCATTTGTTCATTAAACATGCTAACATAAACAATATTTTAGCACAGTTTTGTTCAATTTTTTTTTTTTGTTTTTTGTTTTGCATATTTACATATACACAGACATACTCATATACCATACATACATATACACACATATATGTATATACAGAAAGACAAAGAGAGAGAAAGAAAGAGAGAGAGAGAGAGAGAGAGAGAG
>NW_021836139.1:147500-177500 GCF_006345805.1 Octopus sinensis
TCTCTCTCTCTCTCACACACACATACGCACATACTTATAATACGAACGTATTAAGTAGATATGTACACGGGCTTATTTGAATTATCTTTGCAAACGCTAGCAAATATATTATTTGCCGTTTACATATATGAATGGCAGTTCTTAGTAGTCTATAAACGATGAAATCCGTGTCTGTAGCGGATGAAGCGTAGCGATACGGAAACACGTATCCTACAGTTCGAGTACATTACTCTTGGCTCAGGTGAATTTCCGCATTTTGTAAAAGGAAATTTCTTCTTCCAAGGCATTTATCGTAGTGAACGTCTTTCCACAAAGAGTGTACTCAAACGTGCTAAATATAAATATATTCCGCTTATACACACACATACTTAATGTATGTATGTCATTATTCAGTTTCATTTCAAGATTTCTCGCCAAAAGAGGAGCCAGTTGCTAACCTAGATCCAAGGCTCCTTCATTGGAATTTCAAAGTCAACAGGTTATATTTGAATGTATGTATGTATATGTGCAGATTTGTATGTTTTGTTTTATGCATGTATTCTCATGCATATTGTTACATGTCTAGACATGCTCATATATACTTAAATGATAAACTTCAGGGATGTTTTACAGATTTTTACAGTTCCAGTGATGGATTGAATCTGTGGTCTTCGAATCAGCTTTCTCCTTTCTGGTTCTGAGAAGCCTAATTGCTGAAGATTGGTATTTAGGCAGTGTGTTACATATCCCAGTGCTCCAATAATTACAGGTATAGACCTTAACTCGTAATACGTATAGAGTAACTGTAGATTCCTCAACAGTTCATGTATGTATATAAGTATGCATGTATGTATGTATGTATATATGTATGTTTGTATGTATGTATGTATGTATGTATGTTTGTATGTATGTATGTATGTATGTATGTATGTAAGTATGTATGTATGTTTGTATGTATGTATGTATGTATGTATGTATGTATGTATGTATGTATGTATACACATACACATACCTATGTATGGAGATTTTAGTACTTGAATAGAAAATGTACTTTCGTAGTTTACACGTTAAATTTTATGAATTTTTATAGTCAACATAATTAATTCAGAGATCATTAGAAAGCTAGTTAGAAATACTTAATAAGTTAGAAAAATAGAAAACTTTCTTGAATTTTTTTTTTTTTTTGAGCAAATTTGGGTAACCTCTGGACATGCGTCACTATTTTTTATGATCTCAACATTGATGCGTACATTTCATCGCATTCACCAAATTAAAGATGGGAGAATTTCTATGTAAATGTCCATTAATATACATTAGCTGGTGCAGAAAAAATAGAATTGTTTAGAGGATAAATAACTAGAGACACCATCTACATACAAAACAATACTTAAGTTAGTGTTGGAGCATAATTAATACAGAAAGCATTTTGAAAGCTAACTAGAAATGATTATGCGGTGAGGAAAATAAGAACATGAGTCAACAACTAATACTATCCAATACTACTTTAATTATTTCAGCTTTGAAAGGAACTTACTTTAACGTTAATGAACTTAAATGTTTAAGAATGAATAAAAGTGATAAAGTATCACGGAAACATACTAAAATAAAGAGACGAAAATGAAAAAAAAAAAAAGAAGAAAAAAATGTTCTTGTAAGAGTGAAGCAAAATATGAGTTTAAAAATATGAACAAAAGAAAGAGTAAAAAAAACCCACAAAAACAAAAATAAAGAATGCAAAGAAAGGAGAAAACAAAAACAAAATTATTGAAGAAAAGAACAGAAAAATATGACAAACAATTTTGAGAAAAGATGTGCTAATTTTGTTGTTGGTGGTATTGATGGTGATGGTTGTGGTTTGTTAGTGTTGTTTAACCTTAGATCAGTTTGTCTATGATCAAAGGCATTGCAGTCGCGACCTTCCCATCCCTTCATTGCAACATAGCGTACCTATTTCTTTACTACCCACAAGGAGCTAAACACAGAGGGGCAAACAAGGACAGACAAACGGATTAAGTCGATTACATCAACCCCAGTGCGTAACTGGTACTTAATTTATCGACCCTGAAAGGATGAAAGGCAAAGTCAACCTCGGCGGAATTTGAACTCAGAACGTAGCGACAGACGAAATACCGGTAAGCATTTCGTCCGGCGTGCTAACGTTTCTGCAAGCTCGCCGCCTAGCGTACCTAGGACTATATTATTTCAAAGCATTCTGTATTTTTGAAAAACAGCAGGCTGTGGTTTAGAGTGATTTGGATGTTATTTCTAATAGATCGAACGACTGCTAAGATGTTAACACATTGATATAATGGCCATAAAACATAACTCAGCAAACATGCCAAGATTGTATATTATGAGAGAAACAACAACTTAGCTTGCTCTTGTAGAAGATGATATTTCAATCTTTATAGCATTAAATTTTTATTTATTCTACCATAGTATTTGATAATTCAAAATGAAAATATCACTAACAGCAAAAAAACAACAACAAACAAACTAACAAACAAATGAAATATAAAGAAGAGATATATATGAAAACAATTGGTCATCTGTTTTGATATTAATAGCTTAACTGTAAGAGTACAACAGTGAAGCTAACAACTCTGTGAAAATATAAAGAAAAATATTGTATTTTAAATGAAATTCTTCAAATGGATGAATAGTTTTTCATGGATAAAAAAAAGGAAGCAAACAAATTGCAAATAAACGTATTTAGAAATTAGTGAGAAATGAATATTTGTTGTGATAAATTGATATCTACAATAACTCATACTGATACACACTAATATACTCATAGAAATTCACACATACAACGATATTCCCACACCGTACACGCATCAACTACTCTAATACACAAACGAATATACATACAAATATACACTCGAATGCAAACACAAACTCCACAAGCATACACCCATAAACACAAACACGCACATATAAATACATGAATATATATACATATGTATGATATATATATAAACATACATACATACATACATATATATATATATATATATATATATATATATATATATATATATATATATATATACATGTATATATATACACGCACGCATACTCACACACATATATACACACATACCGACACACAAATGTGTACAAACACACACACACATTTATACAATCCCATACGTATATTAACGTGTATATATTAAATTGAAAGTAGGATCGAAAACAACAATAAATAAATAAATAAATGATGCTGGTTTATTCGTATTCATGGTTTTTTTCCATTTCTAATAAATCGCAACACTAAAAGAAATATTATGTAATAACTGTTTTATTAATGTGTATGTGTGCATGGATGTGTGTTTTAGTCCGTACATAAATCATAAACGATTTATTTAATAAACATATATATTTTGTTGTGAAAATTTAATCTGTGAATTTTTAGTAGCTGAGTGGAGTGAGAAATCACTTCTCACAGGTTTCGTATATATATATATATTAATGTTCACCGGAGTTGCTCGCTACGTCTCTTAAATTCAGAAGCTAAGAACAATCACCTAGAAAACATAAAGCAAATTTTACACGAGCAATGTCATTTAAGTGGCGATAGATTGACACAAGAAGTTTGTTAACCAAGGCACCGACACAGGCTTGTTTGTATAAATAAATAAAGAGAAATCGTAAACATTACATTCCAAGAATGTAAGTTCATAAAATACACTGTATATAGCTCTCATAGATTGGTAGGTTAGGAAACCCGTTAGCACATCGGACTAAATGCCTTGTGGTATTTAACTCGGAATTTAAATATTCTGAGTTGAAAGCAAGAACTAGCTTATGGTTTCCAGCTAAGACTTAATGTGTATGACCCTTAATGTAAATCAAAGTTGTTCGAGAAGCAGTTTTGTAGTATACGAACCAATTGTTCTCAGACAAAAAGTGTGTAACAGGATGAGAGATTCCCGCACTGGATGGGTGCAGCTCGCATCCTTTACACCAAATATTAATTGAAGAAAGAGTCAAGATTTTCCGTTAACTTTATGAGTATAAATATTTATTCTTTGATTCGCAATATAAACATTTCATTCCTCTGGGTGAATCGGCAACCTAGGAGCTTATTGGCAGTAATCTAGTGGAGTGAGTCAATCCTGCCCGCTCAAGCATAGCGGGGATGCGCCACGAGGTAGCAGCCCGAGAGAGCTGCTAGAGACACGTCTGTATCGTTCAGCTGCTAGCATCAAAAGAGAGAGATACAAGAGAATTTCGCTGCTGCTAGTTTTCTGCGTATGCGCATGAGGGAACTTCCGGCAGGCCTTCCGGAAGATTCTAACCCTGCGCATGGGCGCTGAAGATTTCCAAGATGGCGTCACTACATGTGTATGAAATTCGACCCTAGCGCTAATTTCAGACGCGGCCAGGGTTTTAATCATGAAATCACAGAGCATTTACTCTAGAATGAACCTAACACACCAAGTTATAAATTCAATGTATTTTACAATGCTAGCAAAGTAAACATCAAGAACCTATATGAAATCAGATTAAAATTTGCATCAATACTCAATCATCACATCCTCCACGCTTACTTTTTGATATGAAATATAATTGTGGTAACTCTATCCATTGCAATTAGTTCCGCAGCTGACAATTATTGTATTCCTCTAGTGATAATAATAAAAGTGTGGGTCTTAAATAGACTAACGATGATGACATAGCCTCGAATATTATACAACAAATGACATTCTACATGAGAGTAATTGTAAACTGCAAATTTAGCAAGCTAAAATAAAACGGATACTGATGCAACATAATCTATCATTCTGGGGTTTGGTGTAAGCAAAAGCAATTAATCATCAAACCTACTGACAGAAATTTAACTTCTTATTATGGATTAAATCTAGAGGTATTTGGGGCTGAAACAGTTTTGCTTCAAAAGATAAGTTATTATCACTGCAGAGCAAAAGTTATTGTCCCCATTTTGGGAATGCATCAAAAATACATCTTTAAGAGGATAAAAAAAAACTTGCACAATACCTTGTTTTGGCAACATTCATTATTGATTGTGGAACAACTCTCAACTGATGAGGTTCCAGCAACAAAATAGTAAGCCTACAGCATATTTTAGTCGTTCCCTTAATAATCAAAGATAAATTTTAGAAATATTGAATGTGGAAGCTAAACTGTGGTATGTTATATTGAAAAACTGAGGTATATTTTTACTCGAAGAATTTTTATATACTTGTCACTGACAACCAGCCATTGCAGTTTTTTTCAAAGTTTCTCGATTATTGCTCGCGAGTTTTTAGTTGATTGCCTGATAAACCTTCATGCAATCATATCAAGTTAACAAATATCATGCAGTATCTGGTGCATGCAAGTTATCTCCAACCAAGAAACCACTAAACAGGAAATTGAGACAAAATGTTATTGCAGAAACGATATAATAAAATTTCCAGTATACGCACGTTGGTTCGTACTATTAAAAATATCTGTTAATCATGATAATATCATCAATGGATTGACACCACCAGCATCTCCTGATCTCGCAAAAGCGGTAGCTCATGTGATTCTTTGTTGAAACACGTTAGCATCACCTATGTCTCAAGCGATTACTGCTGGTAATATGCAACCCCCAACACACCAAATACTGCCAATTTCTACGTAATTTAACTAGTACTAGAGCATCATCAGACGACGGAGGGCGGGGTGTGGATCTCAAAACGAAGTAGGAATCCACAAAGATAATGTCTGATACGAAATATGATGTTTTGAGCTTGAAGCAATATTTCCATTCATTTAAATTATATATACGCATGTTCAGCAAGCGAGAGACGGGAATGAAATGAATATGCTTCTCCATCTTGAATCCTTGTTTTGGTATCCCACTCAGATAATGGTGAACCACGAAAGTCATAACAGATGTCTTAAGAACTGAACTTAGCCATTTACTATTGTGGACTTAAATATATCTATCTACACATATTTCAAATATATCTATCTACACATATTTCAAAAATGATTACGCATTCTATGCGTTGAATGTAGCACTTCAGAACGCGATGTCTAAAATATACTAAAGAACAAAAGTTTACTCTCTCTCTCTCTTCCTCTCTCACTCTTTCTCTCTCTTTCTCTCTCTCTCACACACACACATACTCACGCACGCCGCACTCACACACGTGAGCACACACGCAAACACATATGTATTTCTTATTTCTTTACTACCCACAAGGCAAAGTCGACCTCGGCGGAATTTGAACTCAGAACGTAGCGGCATACGAAATACCTATTTCTTTACTACCCACAAGGGGCTAAACACAGAGAGGACAAACAATGACAGTCAAACGAGTTAAGTCGGTTAAATCGACCCCAGTGCGTAACTGGTACTTATTTAATCGACCCCGAAAGGATGAAAGGCAAAGTCTACCTCGGCGGAATTTGAACTCAGAACGTAGCGGCATACGAAATACCTATTTCTTTACTACCCACAAGGGGCTAAACGCAGAGAGGACAAACAAGGACAGACAATCGGATGAAGTCGATTATATCGACCCTAGTGCGTAACTGGTACTTATTTAATCGACCCCGAAAGGATGAAAGGCAAAGTCTACCTCGGCGGAATTTGAACTTAGAACGTAGCGTCAGAAGAAATACTGTTAAGCATTTCGCCCGGTGTGCTAACGATTCTGCCAGCTCGCACACACATATGTATTTCTGCACACAAGCATAGACAAACTTATATACGTAACACCCGTCACGCCTATGCACATATGTGCACGTATGTATATATATGTATCAGTGTAAATATAAATTTACATATATGTATAAATATGTGTGTGTGTTGCGTGCGTGTGTGTATGTATGCATGTATATATGCATGCATATGTATGTACGTATGTATGCATGCGCGTCAGTGTGTGTGTGCGAGAGTGTGATAGGCAGTCATAGACATTTACACAAACGTAAATAAGCAAGGTGTGCTTATGTAAATGAAATAATTATTTGTGTACATATGCCAGACGTATTGCGAAGTATCTGTTGCTTTTGAAGTGCTGTGTAATGTTTTCGATAGATTTAGATTAAATTTAAAGCGATTCAGCTTTTCAATATTGTTCATTTATTGATATTTCAATTACACGAAAGTGACCAACCTTGTATAATTTCAGTGTGTCTCCCTATGATACGGGTTTGAGTTCTGTCGCATCATCTTTACCACGCATTACTGCTAAGCTTGGTAAATTACGCTCGTATAGTATTCTGTGCTGTATTCAATGAATGAAATCGCTCTTCATGTAAAAGTTTAACCCGTGCCGTGTCAATGGAAACTGATATTTCTCGTATATCAATTGTATCACTTGTTAAAAATCGAAATTCATTTTCTATGGCATCAACTTTTAGAGAGATATTGAAATGTAAAATGAACTTAGTGGTTTGATTCATAACTTATATTGAATTTAAAGTTTCAATTGTGGTCTTTGTAAGAAATACATAATAATTAAATTTGGTACTTTATCATAATTAGAACCAATTAATAAATGTTGCCTTAAGGTCTGTCTTTACTTAAAATTGACACTATTGAGATTAAATTCATAAATGGTGCCCGAAGCATTGGCGGCATCCAACTATAACAGTCATATTGTAAGGCACTGAATTTAAGTTTGTACGTCAGAGAAAATCGAAGTGTCCAGCATTTCAAAAAATCAATTAAAAACGTAAAACAAACTTTAAGATCAATTCGCTATCGTTTTAAAGTAGTAAGCTTATAGATAACCGAAACTGTGATCTAATCTTAGATTCAAAATATTAGTTTCACATTACGTATATGGATAGCAAGTTAACAACTCAAATTTTCCTAACTTCTTTTAATATAAAACTAAGAACACTGCACAAATCTCTAAGAAATCTATCGGATTGAGTAAAAAATAAACAACCTTTTGAAATTCCTCACAATATATTTCAACAATGCAGAAATTTTATTTGTGAAAGTAAGTACCATTACAATCAACACATTTTTGGTAAGGAGTTGCAAGTTTGTTTATTCCGGTAACATAAAAATCTGGAGTTCTAGAGCAGATGAACTCTTTGAACGCACTTTCAGCATCGGTTTAATTTTTGAACTCCTTCTCTCGCAGGAAACCATTAGAGTGCTTGAAAACGTGGTAGTCGATAGGAGAAAGGTCTGGGAAATAAGCTGGATGGGGAAGAACTTCGTGGCCAATTTCACTCATTTACTGGATGTCATTAGTAAAACATGTCATCGAGCATTGTCCTGAAGAATAATTGAGCCTCTTCTATTGACCAGTCTGGGACGGAGGAGTAGCAGTTTTTCGTTAATTTTGGCAATTTGATGACAATATGTTTCTGTATTGATAATTTTTCCGAATTTTAAGAAGTTATAGTGGATGAGTCCAACAGTACACCGCCTTTTTGAAGAGCTCGGTTTAGGGAGGGTTTTCGGTGCTTCATTTTGGTCCAACCACTGCTAAGAACGTTTTTTTTTTTTTGAAATATTGTACAGAATCAACTTTTCATCGCAAGTTACAATACGGATCAGTCTGGTTACGGAGAAAAAACGACGAGCAAATTTCATATCTGTGCACTTTCTGGTTTTCATTCAAATCGTGTGGTGTCCATTTGTCGAGCTTTTTTGTTTTCCCGATCGCATAAAAATGGTTACAGGCAGTTTTCTAGCTAACTTGAAGTTCTTTTGTCAGTTCCCGAGTGGAATTTACGTGGATCTTTCTCAATGAAGGTCTTTCATTGACCTTCATCGATGACAGATAGGCGTCTACTAGGCTCACCATCTTCAAGGCTCAGGTCTCCACTGCGAAATCGTTTGAGCCATTTTCGAGCTCACCACTCACTGGTCATTTCCATACCAAACGCTTCGTTGATATCGCGAGCAGTTTCGGCTGCTTTACGTCCTGTTTTGAAGTTGAATAGCAACATTTTTCGAATATCGCACTTTGACAGTTTCATTTCAGATGCTTGTAACAACGATGAAAAAATATCAATGTTAATTTATTGATGCATTTGGGCAAGTCTGTGTCTCTGTCAGACAATTGCAGAAGTGTTTTAAAAAAATTCAAAATTCTGCAAAAATCCGATACACATTCTCCATGGTTCAAAACGTTGCTTACTTTTTACTCAACCTGATATTTATTACACAGGGATGGAATATAATGAATATATATATATATATATATATATATATATATATATATATATATGAATAATTTGTATTCATAATACTGATTTAATTTCTATTTACTTTTTTGCAGCAGAATATTATTGAAGTAGTTTATAGTTCACCAGGGATTTGTCAAAATATAACGCTTAAAACTATGAAAACGTCTGAAAATATTCTAATGAGCATAAGAAACAAAAGCAGTTATTTTGGTTTGTGAAACGTTATTGCATTGATAAGCTAAATGGATATTAGGTATACCAAGAGCAATTTTTAATATAATTTCATAGGAAAGATTCCGGCTTTCAATAAAATAAAACTGCAAATCACTTAATTAAGCCATCTATAAAAGCAACAAGAAATTGATGAATATCGTGATATTGACACCTTCACAGTTGTCCGTAGGCTTGTAGAACTCGACATTGTCTCATTCCTGTCTGAAAGCTTGATACAGAGAAGAGTGACAGGAAATTACAGGAGATGATAAAGAGTTATTATTCATGTAGGGGAGAAGAGATCAAACAGAGAAAAGTGGAAGGCGAAAAAGATGAAGGGAATTTGAGAGAGTAAGATGCGGAAAGAATAAGAGCACTAGAGAAATAGGATAGTTAGTTTAAGACACAAAGAGTATGTTTAATTTTGCGTTATTAGTGACAACCACAAAAACGTTATCAACAGAATTATTCACACACGTCAGCTCACCAGATACATGCAGATAATAAAATACACATACGCACAATTAGAATTACAATCATAAATTGTCTACACATGCATATGTGCCTGATTATTTTTATACATATATATAGTGTATCCCTCAAACTTTGTACACTTTAATAGTTGATAACTCAAGTTTTAATATCGTTTTAAATTTAGCCCATAAGAAATAATTAACGGAGCTTGGTTAAGCTTTGAACAAGACTCTTTTCCTCGCTTAGTGCTACAATTCTGGAGGGATTTTTAAAGAGATCCTCCTATGGAATTTTATGAAGTGTAGCAAATGCCCACATGAAATATTCCAGAACACTGTGGACATCGATGAGTCCCAAAGATCCTGAAAGGTCATCAGAAATGCTGCTACTGCAAGTGAGTCATAGAAAAAGAATTTCACAATAAGCACCAGTTGCATTTTGAAGCACTATCTGTACTCTCAATGAAGATGTGTACGCGACGCACATTTTCCAATAAAGAAAAAAAGTTGTTTGGAATCAGGAGGCTACACTTAAATTAAACATCCCAGTTAATCGTTACAATTGCACCTATTGAGAACCTGTAAATCCGAATATTACAGAAGAGCATTATGTTAATTTACCAGGAGTTACATTATCGTATCTTACCATCAAAAGGATTAACTGGACCACTCCTTTTGGATGTTACTGTGACCGGTCCCACTTATTTGCACCAGAATATCTGTCATGGCAAGTATTCAAGAGGACTTTGAGCATGTGCAGTTTCATTCCAATCAAGATGGGGTAATCCACATTATCATAGTAATGTAATGGCCTAACTCGGGGAGATTTTCTTTCCAAACAGGTGAACTGGACAATGGGATTCAGTAGAATACCGTCTGCATTCATCAGACTTCATACCACAAGAATTTTCGAGATGGTGGGAAGTAAACTCAAAAGATAAAGTTTACGGTACAAAACCGCCAACAGTCGATGAATTGAGAGTAGCCATTAAACATGAGTGCGCGAAAATTCCAAACGAATTGTTTCTTGATGTTTAAGATTTTAGTGGTTCAAGTTATGAGTAGTGCTCGGACCAGAGCGGTCATCAGCTTGAAAAGAGGTGTTTCTAAAATGATTCGTTCTGACCTGTAGATGGTATTAAATTTTGATAACGAAATGTGTTTTAGTAAACATTGACTATAGATATTCCTTGCAACCGAGACACCCTGTTTATACATACATGGTGGTTGCCCCCTCGTTATCGAGTATGGCCATTACACGAAGCTTAATCAATGTTGTTATCGTGCAATGCCTGTGCAAGAAGATTTTTTTAAGTGAGGAAAGGCTGTGCACAGAATCAATCCCACTCACTAAGCAACAGCAGCCATAATCCGAAAAGAAGAACAAGTCAACATCATCGGTAACCACTGAGCCGCAGGTTTTATGTTGGAGTTATCCCAGTTACCTGAGTTACCTTCTCCTAGAAGGATACCCTAACAAAGACTATGAGTTCTTCACTCCCAATGGTTTAACCGCGCGATCGGGTATTCAGTCCGATTATTTCTATGTCGGGTATTCAATCCGATTATTTCTATGTCCCCGCGCATGATACAGCATTTATTGGATGGCCGTTGACTCTCAAGAGTTCGTCCGCCCTTTGACGGGTTTTGCTTTTCATCCTGCAGGGTATCCAATAAACACCATCCTCACCAAGCAAGCTTGGTGGGGTTGCCGGTTTAATCGCCGATGACCCGACCATGCAACAGGTTGTACTGGGTTAGATATTACCAGTAGCACTCGAAAGTGGCCTCAATACATACATACATACCTACATATATACATACATACATGTGTGTGTGTGTGTGTGTGTGTGTGCGTGTGTGCGTGTGTGCGTGTGTGTGTGTGTGTGTGTATTCGAGGACACACCCCAAAACAACCGGAAACGTTCTCTGCGAGACAAGCCGTTTGTAGTTCAGGCTTCTGCCGTTAGAAGCCACTTGATGCAATTCTCCGGCATCAATCTGCCAACCGGTGACGTCGAGTGAAGTCGTATTGTCACGTTGTGCGTCTTTGTTTTGCAGTGCTTCTCCCTTGTTCGTCGATTTTTGCAATGGCTGAAACGAAGGAACAGCGTGCCTCCGTGATATTCTGTTTTCCGCTGTGGAAAACGGTGGTTGAAACAATTGCCATGTTTCATACAACTTACAAAGATGCTATCATGAGCAAAACACAAGTTTACGAGCAGTTTTCAAGCTTTAGGAATGATCCCCTGTCGCTTGAAGACCAGTCTCGCTTAGGGCAACCGTCGACTTTCCGAACATCACGAAAATTCATGAACTGATCTTGGAAGATCGTCGCCGAAAAATTGATGAACTTGTTGATATGAGTGGAGTATCCTGGAGCTCCTGCCAACGAATTTTGAGCGAGGAATTGCGAATGAAAAGAATTGCTGCAAAATTTCTACCTCGCTTGATTTGCTCACGGAAAATCAAAAGCAGGCACGGCTGAATGCATGTCGTGAACTGAAAGAACAGTCGGAAGTTGATCCGGACCTTTTTCCGAAGGTCATCACTGGTGACAAAGGCTGTAGCTACGGCTGCGCTCCGGAACCGAAGCAGCAATCAAGTCAATGGATGTATTCAATGTCACAACGCCTCTCCCCACCAAAGCGTGTCGAGTAAAGTCCAATGTCAAGATGATGTTGATTTGCTTCATCGATGCGAAAGGAATTGTTCACGCAGAATTTGTTGCTCCTGGTCAAGCATTTTACTTGGCAGTTCTGAAGCGCTTGTAGGACGCAGTGAGACGAAAACGCCCCTGGAGAGTGATAGTTTCATCACGACAATGCGCCACCGTACACTGCCTTGAGTGTGAGACAGTTTTAATTTACCCATTCTCCCTATTCACCCCATCTTATTTCATGCGACGTCTTCCTTTTCTTCCGAATGAAAACAAAGTTCTTAAAGTTTTGCAGATGTGGAAGAGATGAAGAATAAAACGACGGAGGCGTTATAAGGCATCACTTCGCATGAGTTCCAGCACTGCTTCTAACAGTGGAAGACGTGTCTGGACCGATGCATTGCTTCAAATAGAGAATATTTTGAAGGCGATAAAAGTATAAACACGTAAAACTAAGTGGATAAAATATAAATTTCAAAATTCCGATTTCTTTTAGGTTTCCCCTCGTATACATACATAATACATACATACATACATCATACATACATACATACATACATACATACATACATGTAGACATGTATACATACATATATATATATATATATATATATATATATATATATATATATATATATATATACAACAGACGTGCATTCATAAGTACATCATGCTTACAAATGTACATACAGAGACATACATTAGGTGTGTGTATGTACGTATGTGGGTGTGTGGGTGTGTACAAGTATAGGGAAACACAGAGACCCAGACAATAGTTACCGTACTACCAAATCGTGTTCTTGTATGTACTAAAATAATAGTAAAAGGAAAACGGTAGTTTGGTTTCAAAGAAAAGTAGAAACCATTGCTATGAAGCAAGAGAGATGGTACTAAATGGGTCACCACGCCTTACGTAGAGTCTCATTTGCTTCTTATACATGTTCATTATATGTATGTTTATATGAAAATTTGATAATAAAATATAGTGATCTCTTAAGCTTCATTTTATAAATTTTCTCTTTACTTCTACTAACGGCATCATGCCTCAACGTGATGGCACCACCTGCAACAAACAATAACCACATTTCCCTCAAATCATACGTAACTCTTTTAAACGAAAGAACATATTACTTAGTATGTTCTTTAACATATTAACATGAGTTATTATGTTAAACATATTAACATATGTTAATATGTTTAAAATATTAAGATATGTTAATATGTTAATATCAACATATGTTAATATTAGTTAATGTAAACCTAGATATACCATAATAGCAGGAATATTCTTTGATTCTAGGTCTGCTTGGGGAGAGATGGCCTGCAGTTAAAAAACAGCATATAGGATAAACGGAAAAGTGACCTTTACGAATTAGCAGCCAAATCTCTCTGAAATCCATTAGATAATCATTTATCTCCTTATATAGTTTTGATTTAGAGAGATAAATATTAAAAATGGTGTGATCATGTTATTCAAAAGCTTTTACTATATCTATTAAAACCGAGAAAATGCTTTTAATAACCTCTTTTTTCTATTAGATTAAATGTCATCATCAGATTCTATAAGTTTCTGTCTTAGATGAATAGAATTTATTAAAACCATATTGATTGCTCTTAGATTATTATCATTAAGATGTAAGTAGAATTGATTATAGATTATCAATTCAGTGAGCTTTGACATTACCAGTAGCAAAAGAATTTCAAGTTGTTTTTCTGTAAATTAATTATCTCAAGTATTTCACAGATATTTACAGACTCGGTTTTAATTTTATCTTTAACACATTTAAGTCCAGAGTAGTCAGCAGCAGTGAGGGCGCGTGGCTTAGTGGTTAGGGCATTCGGCTCATGATCGTAAGGTTGTGAGTTCGATTCCCGGCGACGCGTTGTGTCCTTGAGCAAGACACTTTATTTCACGTTGCTCCAGTCCACTCAGCTGGCAAAAATGAGTTGTACTTGTATTTCAAATGGTCAGCCTTGTCACTCTCTGTGTCACGCTGATTATCCCCGAGAACTACGTTAAGGGTACACGTGTCTGTGGAATGCTCAGCCATTTGCACGTTAATTTCACGAGCAAGCTGTTCCGTTGATCGTATCAGCTGGGACCCTCGTCGTCGTAACCGGCGGAGTCTTAAGTCTTTAAGTAAGTCAGCAGCAACCAATGTTTGTATTGTCTACAGGTGAAATTATTTGAAAATATTTTGAGCAAGAATTATACTTTATATTCTGAAATCGGTCTAAGAACACTATAAAAATTGGTCAGTGTGATGAGTTCATGCTGCTAGCTTATAAGTATTTAGCTATTTCCTAAAAGTTTACATGTTATATTAGTTTACGCATAATTGTAGCACATTTTTAATCGAAATGGAAATGTTTTTTTCTGAAACTTAAGCCTTTTTCGAAGCATAGAAATAAAGTTTATCGATTTTTCTTTATTTTAATACTGGTAATTATTTTATTAATCCATGAAAGATGAAAGAAGGAGCCAGCTCTGGTAAAATTGAAACTCATAAACATTTATTGAAAAATTAATGATTTATAATAATTATTGTTTATTCATAGAGGTTCAATGATTCATAAAAGAGGTATTCAGCCACAAATTTACTTAATATTTCCAAAGAGTCCAAATAGCTGCCAATATTTTCTTGTTATATCCACTGAAGACTTTAATTTATAGAAATATTAAATGTTTTTAAGAGAACTAACCTGTCACGGATAACAACAAGCAATCGATTTCAACGTTCACGGCATCATTTCGAAGTTCCTGTTTCTCTTCTGTCACCATTAATTTTGGAAATAATCAAGAATTTAAACGGATTTACTGAAATAATTAACTTTTATATTTATTTCTATATCAAGCATGTGATAGAACATAACTTATTAAAAGATTTTATATGAAAGAACCAGGAGTGATTTCAGGTGGTTTAGTATCAAAATGGTTTATCCGAATTCTGAGCATTTTAGAGTATATTTAAACCAGAGTAGCTGGGTGTACCACGTTATAAATGCAATATCAAAGGACACGATATACCAATGTTTTGTCATCTTGAAATTGGGAAGCACTGTCAGTATAATGCTGAAGTTGCTGGCAAGGATAAAAATATATTTAAAGACATTCACATTGCTTTTCGTCATGTACAATAATTTGTATATTTCGTGGCCTTAAAACACCGCCTAATTTTATTACAAGATACTTTGACAGTTTTCGTTTTTGCAGACCCTACACCTATTTCTTATTTAACTTGGAAACCATTTATTTTCTGACTAGTTCTTTCATATTAATTTTAGGGAATTGTGCATTTTCATTATAAGCTCACTCGGTAAAAATATTTTTTTGCATTCATTTCAAATGTAATGCTGTGAAACAGCTTTTCTCCATACGATATCGCATGCTTTCTCTTAATAAAGCCTGAAGACATTGAAGAATGCCGTCCTAGATATAAAAAAAAAGATGATACGTTATTTACAGGAATGCACTTGATTATTAATGTACTTACTTAATGTTGACCTGGAGTTAAACAAGTTTCTTATTTCTTTATTGCCCACAAGGAGCTAAACAGAGAGGGGACAAACAGGGACAGACAAAGGGATTAAGTCGATTACATAGACCCCAGTGCGTAACTGGCACTTAATTTATCGACCCCGAAAGGATGAAAGGCAAAGTCGACCTCAGCGGAATTTGAACTCAGAACGTAGCGGCATACGAAATACCTATTTCTATTTCTTTATTACCCACAAGGGACTAAACACAGAGAGGACAAACAAGGACAGACATAGGTATTAAGTCGATTACATCGACCCCAGTGCGTAACTGGTACTTAATTTATCGACCCCGAAAGGATGAAAGGCAAAGTCGACCTCGGCGGAATTTGAACTCAGTACGTAGCGGCATACGAAATACCGCTAAGCATTTCGCCCGGCATGTTAACGTTTCTGCCAGCTCGCCTAAACAGGTTTCTGGTGTTTATCTTGTTATATTCTGGGCTACAGCTTCCTTTCTTCCATTTTATATTGCATCCCGATAAAAAAAAATTCCAAAATGTACAGTATAGCATCATGTCAGCTGGCTTTTGCTCCTCTGTAAACTGTATCATAATGTTTTTACCTCGTCTAATAAATCCTTTAATCTACAGTTGTTGATTTTGCCTTGTTTTTACCCTTTTTACACTTGAACTGATTATACTGCAAATACTTATGTGTAACTTTTGTTTTAACCTATAGCATAATTTTGAAAAGAATTATAATTGTTAGAAGAACGGCCTTATGACATATACACCAGTGACTCCAATAATATGTGAAACTCGTGAATACTTTTTAGTGATACCAAATATAAAATTATATAAATATTTTACTTAATTTGCCTTATAGATAAGGAAATATCTGCTTCATTTTATATAATTTGTCACTTGTTTAATTCAAGAATATAATATCTTGCAACACTGTGTACTTGAGATGATTTTAAAGTTAAATTGGAAAGTATAGAAGTATAAGGTATATGTTTACATGGCTGTATATTATATTAATAATTTAAAATACAAGATATGAATATTTAAGAAAATAATATCAAAAAATATTTAAGTCACTAAATCACTTCTCAATAAACCTGCCTTGTCTTGTTACATATTGTAGACTGACGTTTTTTTTTTTTCCTTTTTTACTTGAATATCATTTCTAATCATAATTACTCAACAAGTAATTGTGAATATATTGTATTTTTCAGCGAGATTAACTGAAACAATCTGATTGATACCTTGTCAAGAGACGCAATCCACTGGCTGGCTGAAAACAGATTTTAAATTCTGAGCTTGTCAACAGATGCTAAATTTTTTTTCTCGAAGCAAGAATTTTGGCACTAATTGCTGTTTTGAAATTGTTAACATTTCATTTTATAGGAAATGTTTTCTTGTCCAACAAATATTGCCAATATTATAAAATTCATTTGGCTCACATGATTGAATCTTACTTATCCGTTCATTTCATTTATGTCTCTGTTTGAGAATTGTATTTTATATATTGTTAGAAGATGTGGTTCATGATCAAAGAATTTACAGCTAATCTGATAAATATGTTATTAATGAAGAACATTTCGTTTTAAATCTGTGTTGGTAATATTGGTTTCGAGCGACTCAAATCATTGAAATGACAAAATAAATTTGAAATAGATTAAATTCCACTCACCTAAAATTAAAGAAAAAGAAAAAAAAGAGGCGTTCGAATCATTATGCCGCTCTTATTTTGAATAACGTGATGTTCAAATTTACTTTTAAATGATTGATGTATAAAATTTCATTTATAATTCCTTGAATGTTTGTGAATTTTCTAACTAAAAATGCAATATATATATATATTCGTTGACAGATTATCTATCTGTTTATTAATTGATAGTTAAATATTCTATATATATTCGATATATTCCTATTGAAGACCGGTGATTGTCGTGCGCTGACGACGGGTAAATACGCAGAAACCCGGGTCCGTGCGTATCACGTCAGGTCGAAGATGGGAAGGATGGCTTCCCTTTGCAAATACTGATAGGGCACAGAAAGTGTGTCAATAGCCAGCTGGAGAAGATGTTCTCCTGGGGCTACAAGCTACAGTAGCATCCAACCTTTGTGGTTAGTCACATTTATGTGGCAAATATACTTCGTATTCTATATATAGTTTAATGAATATGTTATCAATATATAAAATTATATGGACGTCTACATAGCCGTGTGGTTAAGAAGTTTGGTTTGCTAAGATATAGCTCTGGGTCCAAAAACACTACACGAAAGGCAATAGTGTATGTATGTGTGAGTTGTGTGCCTTCGTGTACACCAGCTAAATGTGTCAAGTTACGTCACTTCATCGGAAAGAAAGGTACAATTCTCTATAAAAATAAACTAATTGTCTAACTAATACCTATAGGCGCAGGAGTGGCTGTGTGGTAAGTAGCTTGCTGACTAACCACATGGTTCCGGGTTCAGTCCCACTGTATGGCGCCTTGGGCAAGTGTTTTCTACTATAGCCTCGGGCCGACCAAAGCCTTGTGAGTGGATTGGTAGACGGAAACTGAAAGAAGCCCGTCGTATATATATATATAAATATATGTATATATTGTATATCATGTATGTGTATATGTTTGTGTGTCTCTGTTTGTCCCCCACAACATCGCTTGACAATCGATGCTGGTGTGTTTACGCCCCCGTAACTTAGCGGTTCGGCAAAAAGAGACCGATAGAATAAGTACTAGGCTTACAATGAATAAGTCTTGGGGTCGATTTGCTCGACTAAAGGCGGTGCTCCAGCATGGCCACAGTCAAATGACTGAAACAAGGAAAAGAGTAAAAGAGTAATGCATTCATTGATACTTCCCGACCATACCTGCCAGTATGTGAGTTTTAGTTTTGCGTTTGTAGATCACTCTGCATTGAATTTTTGCAGCTACTGCTTTCGGTAAATTCACACTCACGACTGTCATCATGCAAAATAAAAAGGTTTTACTGATGGTTATTTTTTACCTGGAATACTTTTATGCAATATAAGTTCAATTTTTTTCCTTGGGCGTTCTGTATGATTTGCAAGAGAAATACACCTTGCTACGAAGCTTATTTACCTCCTCCCTTCGAATATTTATTCGTTCCAAGCTAATTATCTCTCTTGTCGCTCTTTCTTTGATGCATGAACGTATGCACATAAGTCAGAGACACCGAGTAAAGCATTAGTATCTTATGTGTACGCATGTATGTATATTTATATGTACACACAGAAACTCATACATATATACTTACATATATATATATACTTATACACACATTTATATACATACATATATATATATATATATATATATATTATATATATATATATACATACATACATACATATATATATATATATATATATATATATATATATATATATATATAGAGAGAGAGAGAGAGAGAGATAGATAGATAGATAGATAGATAGATAGATAGATAGATAGATAGATAGATAGATAGATAGATACATATATACATATACATAGATGTATATATATGTGTGTGTGTATACGCTCATAGATATTTGAAGGCAAAGGTCCTTTTACTGGTATGTAAAAACGTAAAAACATCAAGAAAGTTGACTTCTAAAATACCAGCTATTAATATCTTCGGAAACAACAACAGTGATACAAATAGCGGGTTTTGCCTTGTAGCCAACTGAAGAAAGCAGCTGATATGTTTGAAACTTGTTAACTCTTTTCATTGGAGCTTATTCACAACGTTTGGCACGAATTTGGATAAGCAAATATATTTAGACATGGAATGTGTATGGCAATACTAACTTTGTGTAACAATATGTGGCAGAGGAAAAACACCTCGGGATGTTTTATGCAGCATGATATATGTATACATAGATATATATAGCACATACATACACACATGCCAGCATAGATACGTATGTGCGTGTGTGTGTGTGTGTGTGTGTATGTGTATTAGTTATTAGCGACGGAAGCAGTATGAAGTGAATAGCATTCTTTATATCCAACACAGCGTGAATATACTTTAGGAACACTATAACCTGCAGAATTCGTTCCGAGAAAACATTTTGTATCGACATATAGAGCTAAACAACGCAGAATATCTGTAGTAGGTATTTCGTCTGTCTTTATGTTCTGAGTTCAAATTCCGCCGAGGTCGACTTTGCCTTTTATCCTTTCGGGGTCGATTAACCAAGTACCAGTTACGCACAGGAGTCGATATAAACGACTTAATCCGTTTGTCTGTCCTTGTTTGTCCTCTCTGCGTTTAGCCCTTTGTGTGTAGTAAAGAAATAGGTATTTCGTCTGTCTTTATGTTCTGGGTTCAAATTCTGCCGAGGTCGACTTTGCCTTTCATCCGTTTGGGGTCGATAAATTAAGTATCAGTTGCGTACTGGGGTCGATCTAATCGATTAGCCCCCTCCCCCAAAATTTCGGGCCTTGTGCCTAAAGTAGAAAAGTATATTGCAGTTTATGGGACCCTTGAAGTATATATACGTTAAGTTGTGTGTTTCTCTGTGTGTGTGTGTGTGTGTGTGTGTGTGCGTGTGTGTGAGTGTGTGTGTGTGTGTGTGTGTGTGTGTGTGTGTGTGTGTGTGTGTGTGTGTGTGTGTGATGAGTTTATTTCTGTAGGAGTAAGTGCGTTGGTTCAATCCACTCTATGGAAAACTATTAAATCTATGCAGTAGTTTTCGTTGTTCTTTCCAACAAAGATATGTTGTTGCTCCTGTTGGTCACAAACTAACTTACCTACAAGCAGCATGGTGTATATTTTTAACTATTCTCCAAATTCAATCGTTTTAATTCGACCACAGTGTCCCCATAGTGATATTTATAGTTGCATACAGGGCTTCCTTTGAATGCAAGCCTCTTTTGAATTATATCTCCTCGTTTCATATACATAACTTTATAGATTTCAATCAGGCTACAACACTTCAATATTCTTCGCTCCCCCAGTATTTACTCAATCACCTTCATATAACTCGCATATATAAAACTCACCCTACGAGTACGCGCATTCCTCTTTATATTTATTTATGCGTCTTTGAATTTCGTAAAATAACAATACCCAGAAGATTATATAAAGAAGTGCTGTTACACAGCTCAAGTGCAATATCACATCTTGCATGAATATGCACACGTAGTGGGCCACATATAAATACTGATCTGTGTATGTGTGTGTGTGAAACCTAGTCTGTCATTTCTCACATCTTACTTCAGTAAATAACCACCAATCGGATGCCAGCATCTTACTCCACACACCCTTTCAAAATTATCCACAGTCTCAGGAGAAGTAAAGGTAACTCTCGAAACATGTATTTATACAATGCATGTATCTATGCTCGGAACCATTCCAAAGAATATCATCAAGAAAGTGATACCTGAATGTGTTGTTTTCTTATACTGATGAACACCATCAAAGCATGCATATGTAAACCAACATACTTTGGCTGAGATCGATTGAAAAACCTCGATATACGCATCTACAGAGAACTCTTCACTACAATGCAATTGGCTTCTCTTTATGTTTTGTCTACAAACCCTGAATATTACGTTGAGTCAAAAGTTTTGCAATATTTTGTTAGCTTATTTGCTATATTCAAACTACAACAAAAAAGCTACTTCTTTTAAAGATTGTGAAGGACCAGGCGTAGGAGTGGCTGTGTGGTAAGTAGCTTGCTTACAAACTACATGGTTCTGGGTTCAGTCCTTGGGCAAGTGTCTTCTACTATAGCCACGGGCCGACAAAAGCCTTGTGAGTGAATTTGGTAGACGGAAACTGAAAGAAGCCCGTCGTATATATATATATATATATATATATATATATATATAAAATATATGCGCCCTTTTAAAGCCTAGCCAGGCTCATAGGCCCGGTTTCCCGGTTTCTATGGCGTATGTGTTCCCCAGCTGGACGGGACGCCAGGCCATCACAGCATTACTCATTTTTGCCAGCTGAGTGGACTGGAGCAACGTGAAATGAAGTGTTTTGCTCAAGAACACAACGCGTCGCCCGGTCCAGGAATCGAAAACACAATCTTACGATCATGGTGCTGACACCCTAACCACTAAGCCATGCGCCTCCCTCTCTCTCTTTCTCTCTCTCTCTCTCTCTTTCAATATATATATATGTATATATGTATGTATGTATGTATGTATGTATGTATGTATGTATATATGTATGTGTGTGTAAATGTTTGTGTCTGTATTTGTCTCCCCCAACATCGCTTGACAACCGATGCTCGTGTGTTTACGTCCCCGTAACTTAACGGTTCGGCAAAAGAGACCGATGGAATAAGTACTAGGCTTACAAAGAATAAGTCCTGGGGTCGATTTGCTCGACTAAAAGCGGTGCTCCAGCATGGCCACAGTCAAATGACTGAAACAAGTAGCAAAGAGAGAAAGAGAGAGATCTAGATTTTGCAGGAAAGTTTACCTTTTAAGATTCAGGAAACACCAGACAACAATTGAAGCGACGTTTAATTTGACTAAATTATTTTTCGTCTTCTGCTTAGATTGGTTGTGCTACTATTTAGTCTAATTATGCGACATATTTTTCTGTAATATTCTTTGCAATATTTCACAATGCATTTAAACGGTATTTCATCGCAGGATATATGTGACAAGTTTACTAATGCTGCCATATACACATATTAAAATAGTAGACATTTTGTTTGGGCGTTCATGATTTCAGGTTTACGAATCTGTTTAAAATGTTAATTATACTAATGATAGTGCTGGCGGTTATTAGGTTAAACTCATTAACTCTGCCCGTTAGATTTATTTTGAATCTATCTAGCTGGAGATAAATTTAATTAAACTGTCATATCTATAAATCTTGGCTTTATTTGAAACATTTCAGAATCTGTCCCTTGCCATGTCCCATGGGAAAATACAACGTATCATACAAAAGACACATCCACTAAACGAAAGGAAAGGAACGATATCAAATTGCAAACGCCAAAATACATTTATCTTTAAGAAATGGTCAGAAATTCAAACAGAAAAAGGGAGCCACCAAGAAACCCCATACAAATACAACCAGGCCAAAACATACATACAAGAATCGAATCATAAATATAAACAACCTACCTATAGGGTTGTGGCTGATCGGAAGAGGTGACAGTCTGGAAGGGATATTCTCGTCGCTCCTTTCTGCCAACGGGTAGCCCCACGCTGTTAAATGGCGGTGCCCCAGCATGGCCACAGCTCGTGAATGAAACTAGAGAAAAAAAATTTTTTAAACCAAGCATAGAGTACACCACGTATACATACACAGAACAAATTAAAAACAAGCTTTGAACAAAACACATACACACATACGCACACGCACCACAAATATACTGAATTATAAGGACTGATATACGAGAATAAATAAAAAAAAACTTAACTAAAGCACGCGCATGCGCACGAGCAAGCATATATAAAGATTTATAACTAAAAAAATCTTTACTAGGTTTTATACTAAAATAAGCAAGCAGAAGCACTTTCATTAGTTTAACAGACAAATCCAATAAGTGACATCATATACTCACACTCCGACCACAAAAGAGAAGCTTTAAACTTGTGTTCTTGACCAAAACAAAATTCAAAACATCAGCAAAACCACTCATCCATGAAATTCCATAACAATATAGAAAATTCTTAACTTCTTCCATAAGTACATACACTTTTAATTAGTTTAACAATATATCATAAAGGTAAATTCACAGCCAATTGCAATAAAAATGAAAAAAGTAAAACATAAATATATTCTGCCAACAATATAATACTGAAAACCATCCTCAAAACCCTCTAATCTTAACCATTCCGACCCCGACCAAAATATTTACATCAATAACACCAAATACCAGTCTACTGTGAACTTCAGTATTTCGAACATAGTATAGTACGCATCACGCATTCCAAATAAGAAAACGGTGTTACCCCAAAGGCAAACAGCCTTAATTAGATTAACAAATTGATACAGTAATGAACGCCAAACTACATGCACACAAAAGAAAAAAAGTGAAGAGGAGCAAACAAGAAAGTACATCCACATCAACGAATACAAATATTCAAGCAATGCGAGTACTAACATTTCTCCCCTCAGGAATCACAGTGGTTTGAAATTTGAATCACAAAATAAAATAAACACATTCACTAAAATACCTAACTATGTTTTATAGATCGCAAGCCACTACACATTCTTTATTTTCTCTCCTTGTTTCTTTCTGTGTTCCTCTCTGTGGAAGAGCGTAGGCTCGAAACGTTAAAGACTTTTTCACTTCCCGAGCGTTATACTAATACATCTGTTTGTTGTCTACACCACCTGTCTTCGTTTTTTTTGTTTTACTTTTTTTTTGTGAATTCTCCCTATATATATATATATATATATATATATATATAATATATATATATATATATATATATCTTTAGTTCTCTAAAGTGCTTCAGCTTTAAAGCTGGGGTCATGTTGGGCACCCCTATTGGCTGTGTTGCATCATTATTTGAGACCTTCTCAGATATGTAGCATTTGGTGAATGAGGGAGTTTGATGTTGCTGCCTTCCTCTGTGTTTCCTGCCGTTAGGTAGATTCATCTGGAACCCCTTGACAGGAAGACATCCAGCTTTGTTTCGAAGACACCTACATCCATACTATGCAGGTCTCACAGGCATTTTGTAAGGATATTGAAAACTGCGGGTCCTAGAAAATCAAGCTGTTGCCGTATCTAGTCCTGTGTTTTGATGGTGATTCTAGGATCTTTGGCATTATGCAATGGCACCCCATTCTTCTGTTTGTGTAATTTTCAATGCTAAAGTTTGGTACAAGGCCTTCCAAGATTTCCCAGATGTATGTTACTGCATACCTTTCCTGCCTTCGTTCTAGGGAGAAGGGTTTGAACTCTTTCAGTCTTTCCCAGTAGCTGATATGATGCATTGAGACGATTTTCTTTGTCTACCACTATAAATACATACATCCAAGAGAACAAAACAATAATGTCAATATTGCACGTGTTTTAAACATTTAATAAGCTAAAAATGGCAAAAAAACAACAACGAGTAAACGACACATTTTGTAGTTTTAAGTATTCAATATTCACCTAATGGGGAAAAAAGAATAAACACATTTATATCCTGGAAGAATCGACTCCAGTATCGATTCTTCAAGTGTGTCACAGGAAAACAGTGTAAAGTATCAGTTTGTAAACACAACGCAAACACGTGGCTGGGCAGGACAGCAAAAGACGGGTAAGCAAGTTTCACAGCAGCTCGGCTTGTTACTATCGAAGCAGACACCTATATGTCTATGTCTTTCAACTGGCTAAAGTTACTCCAGATGGGAGATCAATTGGGGAAAAAAAATTGAAGAAATTGAAAAGTGGCAAGCAAACAGAAAAGATCCGTGCATATATATATATATATATATATATATATATATATATATATATATATATCACGTAACCGACTAGACTATCAGATGTTGCTACACAGCGCTGGCCACAATGCGCTTCGCATTGTTTTAGCCTTGAAATGACGCCATCCCGCTGGCTAAGCGAGCAGACCAACAAAAGAAAGAGTGAGAGAAAGTTGCGACGAAAGAGTACAGCAGGGATCGCCACCACCCCAGCCGGAACCTCGTGGAGCTGTTAGGTGTTTTCGCTCAATAAACACTCACAACGCCCGGTATCGGAATCGAAACTGCGATCCTGCGATTGTGTGTCAGCTGCCCTAACCACTGGGCCATTGTGCTTCACACACACACACACACACACACACACACACACACACACACACACACACACACACACACACACACACATGTATATATATATGTATGTATATAGATAGATAGATAGATAGATAGATAGATAGATAGATAGTTTGAGAGAGAGAAAGAATTAATAATATGCAAAAATTGTGGCATACGAGTTCAGTTCTATCCCGATTTGTGTATACTATAAATAACTATGGGCTATTATTCTAGTTATATTGCGAAAAATGTATAGCCAACCATGAATATAATGTCAAAAGTAATGAAGCTGATCTTTTTCTGGTCAAACTAGAAAGAGGAATCGCGTGGTTTTTACAAGAAAAGATTAAGATATATTCATATATATAAAAAAAAAACACGCGCGCACATACTTATAATTTTACCTTACATCACTAGTGAATTTTCCACGTAGTACCAAATTACTGTATTTATCTAGTTATCTATCTGTTTTCTGTGTTTCAAACAATTTATTTGCCAAATATTCTTATAAAAATTGCAATCGCGTCTGTTATGAAGAATTCAATTTCCTTTTGTTTATGTAAATTTTATGTTAAAGCATTTTATCAGCTTTGTAACAAACACTTCCTGAAAGTATATTCCTCCGACAGCACATAAAAGAAATATGACACCAAATATCAATTTTTTCCATCCTTCAATACTTCCCCAAAGAAGATCTTGTCTGTAGATGGTAACCTTAATTGCTCGCCTATTTTTCTTCTTCTGACCTTAATTTTAACGTCTACTATCATGTTCTAATATCTATATCAGACAGCTGCTTTAAGTAATAGGAAATTCATATTTTACTTTCCAATTCGAAGATTAAGCTTTCTATCGTGTATTACTATTGGTAGTGGCAGCGGTGGTGGTGGTGGTGGCGCTGGTGGTTGTTGTGGTAGATTTTAATTTGATATGAAATAATTATATATCTTCCATTCTTCGGGAAAATATTGCTGTCAGATTTAGGGAGATGAGCTGAAACATTGTAAGCGAAAACATGAGAGATTTAATGTAACGTTATATTCCTCATCATCAACATAATTATCATCATAGAAATCAGAAGATAAAGATAGAGATACAGCCAAGACTTGAATAGAACTTTAGACTTCAGATTGCGACCACTTCGTGAGGTGTATACAATTATATGTTTAAGGAATGTAACACAAGAAACCAGTTTAGTGGATACCGTCATTTGATGCTGTTATTAGATAAAAAAAAAACATTGGTAAAAATGCATGTTTTTTTTTTAATCTAATAACATAGGTGCAGGAGTGGCTCTGTGGTAAGTAGCTTGCAAGGCGGCGGGCTGGCAGAAACGTTAGCACGCCAGGCGAAATGCGTAGCCGTATTTCGTCTGCCGTTACGTTCTGAGTTCAAATTCCGCCGAGGTCGACTTTGCCTTTCATCCTTTCGGGGTCGATAAATTAAGTACCAGTTACGCACTGGGGTCGATATAATCGACTTAATCCGTTTGTCTGTCCTTGTTTGTTCTCTCTGTGTTTAGCCCCTTGTGGGTAGTAAAGAAATTGGTATTTCGTCTGCGGCTACGTTCTGAGTTCAAATTCCGCCGAGGTCGACTTTGCCTTTCAACCTTTCGGGGTCGATTAAATAAGTACCAGTTACGGAAATGTGTGTGTGTGTGTGTGTGTGTGCGCGCATAAAATGAGTTAAAAATTTATACTAGCAATAGTTCTACTCTCTTTTACTCTTTTACTTGTTTCAGTCATTTGACTGTGGCCATGCTGGAGCACCGCATTTAGTCGAACAAATCGACCCCAAGACTTATTCTTTGTAAGCCCAGTACTTATTCTACCGATCTTTTGCTGAACCGCTAAGTTACGGGGACGTAAACACACCAGCATCGGTTGCCAAGCGATGTTGGGGGGACAAATACAGACACACACACATATATATATACGACAGACTCCTTTAAGTTTCCGTCTATCAAATCCACTCATAAGGCGTTGGTCGGCCGAAGGCTATAGTAGAAGTCAGTTGCCCAATGTGCCACTCAGTGGGACTGAACCCAGAACTATGTGGTTGGTAAGCAAGCTACTTACCACACAGCCCAACGATCTTTATAAAAAATGAATGCTCAATGCAAGAATATGAAAACTTTGTCATATACTAGATGAATCTTTATTACTTTCCTCTTTGTACGAGTCAGTGGTGCTTGCTTTTTTTTGGTTTTGTTTTGTGTTCTTTTACGAAATCAGCTAGCATGTACATATATAGTGAGAGTTTAACCTTTTAGTTTCTTCAATATACACAAATACATACATTCGGATTGCAAAGCAAGGAGAAAACAAATAGGAAATGAAGTCACACAAGCGAAACGTGAATGAAAATGAGTAGAAATACTTTTTTTCTAATTTTGGAACAAGGCGAAAATTGCAACGTCAGTTTACATTGCATACCCTGCACAAAAAGTCAGTTGGGGAGTGGGATAGCAAGACCGGAAGTGGAGTCACAGTCTAGGTCACAATGAAAGGTGGAAGAGAGGAATTACGTGAGAGAGTACACAGAGAGAGAGAGAGAGAGAGAACAACAAATAGAACAAGAAAGGAAAGATGAGAAAGAGCAAGAAATAAAGAGAATAATTGAAGAGAGGAAAGGAAAGAAAGTGAGAAAGACATGCTAAAAAAATAAGACTGGGGGAGAGAACAAGTGAGAGAGAGAGGGAGAGAGAGAAGGGAAAGGAAGAAAGAAGGTGTGCTTTAAATATCGGGTGTTTATTGTCGTAAAGTGTTGTTAGATGTGCAATCTAGATGGCGAATTTCATTTAATACGTGTCAAGGAATTTTAAGTTGGTGTGTCTATGTGTGCAACAATCACTCTTGCAATACGATGCATCGATCCAGTTAATAATGCAAAGTTACATGCATATAAATATATACGTACACACATACAAACACACATGCATACATACAATCGAAAGTGCACTTTAATTTTTGTATATGTACACATGTGTAATGTCTGTGCATTATTATGGATAAATATGATTAGCGTGAAGTAAATGAGAGGCAGTTGTGCGCAGTGTATATGTGTGTTGTGAAATATATGTAGAGGTAGCTTGTTCAAATGTGTTTGTAGGTGTAAGGCAGGGGTGGGCAAACTACGGCCCGCGGGCCGCATGCGGCCCGCCATAGGTTTTCATGCGGCCCGCCGAGAGCTTTTATGAATCCCAACTTCTATGCAGATACTTCGTAACTGTACGGTAATTCACAATATTTTCACTTGATTTTTATAAATGAGGCCCGCCAAGGTTCCAAAGACGCACTGTGCGGCCCGCGATCAAAAAAGTTTGCCCACCCCTGGTGTAAGGCAACTGTGTGCATATGTGCCCAGGGAGTATGTAGTTACGTCTGAATGCCAGTGGATATGCGCTGTAAGTTCAGTCTATGTGAATAAATAAAGTATATAAGATGGTTTATATAGTTTGTGAGCTGCATATGTTTGTTTGACAGGTTAGCTTGAAGTGTAGGAGAGCAAAATGGAGTAGAGGAGGTTAAAAATGACCATGATCTTCCTGCTCGACTGGAAGGACAACCGAGATGAACTATGTGGTGATATTCATTGTGAGAACAATGAGAGAACAATCCATGAGGAAAGATAATTCTGTTGTTCGAGATATGGGAAATAGTGTGGATAGAACAGTGTGACTTGAACAGATGATGTGTTGTTTGACAGGATGTCATGTAGGTGTTCAGTGATATGATACGCTAGTCGATTTCTCCATTATATGAGACCAAAAAACAAACACATTTAAGGTCTTAAATGACATTTCCCGTGGTACAAATGAAACTGTCAGTAATAAGGAAAGGATGTTAATTAAATTCAAGAAGGGCAGTAATATTGTGGACGTAATAGCATATTTTAGACCAAGCTTAGGAGCAGAGAGGGGAAGATCCGATGTGGAGGTGTAGTAGAGCTACAGACTAAACTGTTGCGCAAATTAAGGCTTCGTTTAAAGAAGGGGATTAAATTTTCATAGAATATGGGAATGTGGCAGAGTCTGAATGAAAGAGACGGAAAGTGTGCACGATGGATTATTGAAAATGTTAGGCATTAAAGTTACAAGAGAGGAGGAGGAAGAACATATGATGTAGGGCAAGGTAAATGCGGATGTGAGCGTGAAGATGCAGTCAACACTACGGCAGCGGATGTGGGCAATACTTTTCACTAGTCTGGGAATAGCCCTGATGCACGAACTGATGGGCCATCAGATGAAACATGGTTTCATAATCACAATCATGGTGGTAAATCAATA
>NW_021836139.1:182500-194300 GCF_006345805.1 Octopus sinensis
AGGAGAAAAGTATAGCTGTATGTGTGTGTATGTATATATATATATATAGAGAGAGAAAAAATCTATTTACATAATGGTGGTGCTCCAGCATGGCCAGTCATTCGACTGAACCATATAAAAGAATAAAAGAATATATGTACGTATGCATTTATATGTGTGTATGTATATATAGATGTACAAACAGACGTCTATATGTGTGTATGTACGTATGTACGTATGTATGTATGTATGTATGTAATTATGTATGTATGTATGTATGTATGTATGTATGTATGTATGTATGTATGTAATTATGTATGTATGTAATTATGTATGTATGTATGTACATATCGTGATAGATCGGTAGCCACTATACACATTTTTTCTCTCCTTGTTTCTCTCCTTATTTCTTTTTGTGTCCCTTTCTGTAGAAGAGTGTAGGCTCGAAACGTTAAAGACTTTTTCAATTCCTGAGCGTTATACTAATACATCTGTTTGTTTTCTACACCACCTGTCTTCGTCTTTTGTCTTTTTTTCGTGAACTCTCCCTATATATATATATATATATATATATATATATATATATTATATATATATATAATGGACTCTACCGTTGTTAGACGAGGTATGAAGGTTCGACAATTTCTTACCGAACATCTACACAGATGATTTGTTTATTGTAATCAAATGTTTGTGCTCTTATAAGCTCACTCCCTCCATTAAATCGACACTACATGTACAGGTGCAACTGGGTGCCACATGTCATATGTCAAAATGATTGCAGAGCGACATGAAGACAACGCCCGGTCTGGGAATCGAACCCACGATCTCGCAATCGCGAGCGCCTCACCCTAACCACTAAGCCATTAAAAATTAAAGCAGAAGCTCGAGAAAGAAACGAAAAGATAATTCACACACAGGAATATATACAGATAGCGGTGCTCCAGCATGGCCACAGCTCGTGAGCTTAAACTAGATGAAATGAAAAGAAAAAATATATATATGTGATATATATATGTGATATATATATATGATATATATATATATAATATATATATATATATATATATATATAGATATATATATATATATATAGTTATTCCAAACAGGAAAACACAAACAAAAAAACAACAACGCAAGGACGTGGAACAAATAAAGTATTATTGGACGCTCAGGAAAGAAGGGAAGAAGGAGGGTTTGACGTTTCGAGCGGAGCTCTTCGTCGGAAACATAGGAGAAGGAAAGATCCCGAGAAGGGAAGACAAGGGGAAAAAAATTCTCTAGTAGTACAGACGAGGTCACATACTATATATATGCTCTCGCTTTCTCTCTCTCTCTCTCTCTAGGTATACACACACACACACATACGTATGCATGTATTTATAGATGTATGTATGTAGTTGTGTGTGTATGTTTGCGCGCGCCGATGTGCGTTGAAAAGGTATTACCATAGGTCCGACTAATTTTTAAACCCAAGCATGACAGAGAGAACTGTAGGAAGGGGGATTAAAGGATGAAATTTAGCTCTTATGTTGCAATTTTGGTTCAAGGCATAACGACGTTTTAATTACAACATCGTAAAGCAATATCTGGATAACATGAAACAAGGATGGTAAATAGGATAGCTATGGTAATGATGATGATGATGATGATTCCAATAGAAAGTGTATAGAAACTCTCTTTATTCTTTACTCTCTTACTTGTTTCAGTCATTTGACTGCGTCCATGCTGGAGCACCGCCTTTAGTCGAGCAAATCGACCCATGGACTTTATTCTTTGTAAGCCTAGTACTTATTCTATCGGTCTCTTTTGGCGGAACTTTTGCCGAACCGCTAAGTTACGGGGACGTAAACACACCAGCATCGGTTGTCAAGCGATGTTGGGGGGACAAACACAAACACACAAACACACACACACACACACACACACACACACACATATACATATATATATATATAATATATATATACATATATACGACGGACTTCTTTCAGTTTCCGTCTACGAAATCCACTCACAAGGCTTTGGTCGACCCGAGGCTATAGTAGAAGACACTTGCCTAAGGTGCCACACAGTGGGATTGAACCCGGAACCATGGTTGGTAAACAAGCTACTTACCACACAGCCAGTCCTGCATTTGTATGTTTTTATAGAATTTCTTTTTTGTTAGACTAAATCCGTTGTCAGTTTTAATACCATCAGTAGCTGGAGTGCAGCGACTTCATCTGACTGATCCGCACTCTAGCAAGATCAGATCAAAGTTTCAAAATAACTTCTTTTCAACATTTTGAGAGGTTCTGAAGAAGATCATGAGAACTGATTCTATTGCCTATGTCATGTAAATTATTTTTTAAATCAAAGTGTTAATAACAAATACAATGGAACTATTCTGCTTCTTTATTTGGTTCTCAACACACTTTTGTTATCACTGCCATCAACTCTAAAATTTCTGCATTAGATCAGGTGGATACTGGAAACTGACAGTAACTGTCGCAAGAAATTTAATTTGCACTACGATTAGTGGATTAGATTAACAAGATATACCATTTTCTTGAAATCAAATATAATTTCACACCATGAAATAATAATATAAGTGAAATGTTTTGTTGTATCTTCCTGTAAGAGTAAGGCGCGGATGTAGCTCACAATTCCATGGCAACCTAGGTTCTTACGATTCTGATAAGTTAAGGAAAAAAAAAGACAATATCAAAAATCACGATTTTTAATCTTATTGAAATTGCGTTTTCTTTTTGCTTTATTCTTTAAACTTAATTTCTTACATGCAAAACTAGTCTTGAAGTAAAATTTAATTAAAGAGTAGAACAATGATTACATTTTACTGATAAATAAAATAATGTAAGAAGCAATTTTTAATTTTTTTTCATTTTTGTATGTGTTTATATGGAGGGGAAGTACTTGATATAAAGGCATGTAAGAGTGAGCAAAACGCAGAGAAAAAATATGTAATAATGATTGATCCACAATGGAAAGTGAACGTCAATAAAACGATACAAGCTATACACGAGAAAAAACTAAAAAAAAAATGTTAAGTCATGTAGAAATACGCCGCCACGAAAAAGCTGTCACCTTCAAGAGAATAGGTTATCTATGTAAAGAATCAAACTATGTATTGGGTTGTCCAGAAAGTTCATGCCGATTTTTAAAGGAAAGAAAAGGGCCAATAAATACTTGCCATTACATTTTTATTCAATCAAATATAAACCATTTTGTTGCACAATGCGTCTCCATCTTTCCTTTAACTTGAAAATACCCTCTTCTCAGAATTGAGGTGGTTTCGTGGCAAAGAATACATCAAGGTATCTTTTTATGTCATCCAAGGAATTGAAATTTTTACCATTAAGACTATTCTGCAGAGACCTGAATAAGTAGAAATCCAAAGGAGCAATATCTGGTGAATATGGAGCGTAGGGTAACACATCCCAGCCGAGCTGCAGCAATTTTTGTCTGATTCCCAAAGAATCAAGTGCCGAAAAAGGACTTTCTTATCTTCCATTTTAAAGGGTTACAGAATTAACACAGGTTATAGGAATATAAACCTTCTTCCACGAAAAGATAGCTTAAACTGTGCTGTAACTGGAGGTGTAGTCAAATCCTATTTTATGGACTCAACCACGTTCTAAAATAAGTCGAAAGGTAAGCTACTATAAATTGGCATGGACTTTCCGAACAACCCAATAAAACTATGGCAGAATGGACAATCTACAGTGGAATGTACAAGGTAAATAGAGAACAAAAAATAGTGTAATTCATAGGAATTCGAAAATACTCATAGGAATTCGAAAAAGTGGGCTATACATCTACCAACTGGTTGAATTGTATCAACGGGGAAATCAAAGTAGAATATAAAAAAAGTTTAGTTAAGCTAAGAGTATTGTTTGTAGAAATTTCCCCTTATATATTTAAAGGTTTTTAGCAGCCCCTTTAGATCACTAATAAAGCCTTTATAGGTGTCATGTTATGCTTTGCAGAATCTAGTGACGTGTTCCACATGTTTAGATATAAGGCCTCAATTTTTATAAAATTAATAATAGTTCCATACTTGCTACAAATTAACGTTACATATCTTTTTCTTTTTTCTACAAAAACCTAATATTTTTTCTTTGGGTAACTTCTCTCTGAAGTGCATTTGTATATATTAGAAGTGTAGTGGTAGTGGTGGTGGTGGAGGTGGTGGTGGTGGTGGTAGTAGTAGTAGTGGTGGTAGTGGTGGTGGTGGAGGTGGTGGTGATGGTGGTGGTAGTAGTAATAGTAACAGTAGTAGTAGTAGTAGTATTGGTGGTGGTGGTGGTGGTGGTGGTGGTGGTGGTGTGGTGGTGGTAGTAGTAGTAGTGGTGGTAGTAGTGGTGGTGGTGGTGGGTGGTGGTGGTGGTGGTGGTGGTGTGGTAGTGGTAGTATTGGTGGTGGTAGTAGTAGTATTGGTGGTGGTAGTGGTGGTGGTACTGGTGGTGGTAGTGGTGGTGGTGGTGGTAGTAGTAGTGAAAGTAATAGTAGTAGTAGTAGTGGTGGTGGTGGTGGTGGTGTGGTGGTGGTGGTGGTAGTAGTGGTGGTAGTGGTGGTGGTGGTGGTGGTGGTGGTAGTAGTAGTAGTGGTGGTAGTGGTGGTGGTGGTGGAGGTGGTGGTGGTGGTGGTGGTGGTGGTAGTAGTAGTAGTAATAGTAATAGTAGTAGTAGTATTGGTGGTGGTAGTGGTGGTGGTACTGGTGGTGGTGGTGGTGTTGCTGCTGCTGCTGCTGCTGCTACGGCGGCGGTGGTGGTGGTGGTGGTGGCGGCGGCGGCGGCGGCGGCGGCTGCGGTGGTGGTGGTGGTTAACAGTAGTATAATCCCAGCTAGCTCAGAGTGAATAGACATTTGGTCAATGTTTCTTCTAATCTTTTACTATGGGTAACGTGCAGAAATCTGCTGGTCCGCAAATTTTCTTTTTTATCTTACATTTTTTTTTTTACAAACAAAAAAAAAAACAAAAAAACACTATGTGTCTATCCACAAGAGTAATCTTCAATTAAAAAAAAAGAAAATTCGATTTCATCTTAAAACTCTTTGTATGCACATTTTTTTCTTTTATGCGCTAGTTGCAAAACTGTGCATACCAATGAGCACACACTTAGATGAGATATGACCAATGGTCAATGACATTCCTGCCAGGAAAAGCTTGTCTTTTTATATCAATATATAAAAACCTCATAGACTTATGTGAACTTCCTTTTTGAAGACGATAGCGCATAAGGGGGAAATTGAGCAGCTATTTCTTGCATTGTGAATGATTTGCATAATAACTCCATCATTTGTAAGCTTCTGGTAGGCAGAATTTCATGCCGAAACGGGTTACTGATGGTATATTTCATATGCGTCAAGTATGTATGTATGTATGTATGTATGTATGTGTGTGAGTGTACGTATGTGTGTATGTGTGTGCGCGAGTATATAGTTGCATTCATTAATGCGTGTATATATATATGTGTGTGTGTGTGTGTGTGTGTGTGTGTGTGTGTATGCATACACACATACATATAAATATATATATATATATAGATAGATAGAAAGATAGATAGATAGATAGATAGATAGATAGATAGATAGATATAGATATATATACCGGAGTAAGCACATAAATGTGAAAACAAGGTGGAAAAAAGAGTACTCAAATACCAGGGGTAGAGTAATATGCTTTATTTAAAAGGATCAGAGATATAACCAAAGCTGTTACTCAGAGTTTCACGTTCCCGTTCGTCGGACAGTTTTTTTAACAAAACTGTCCGACGAACAGGACGTGACACTCTGAGTAACAGCTTTGGTTATATTTCTGCTGTTTTTAAATATAGTATATATATATATATATATATATATAGTTAATCCAACAAGAAAGCACAAAAAAACACAACAACGCGAGGACGTGGAACAAATATAGTATTATTGGACGCTCAGGAAAGAAGGAAAGAAGGAGGTTTAACGTTTCGAGCGGAGCTCTTGGTCGGAAACATAGGAGAAGGAAAGATCCAGAGAAGGGAGGACAGAGGAAAAAAAATCGCCAACGGTACACACGAGGTCACATTTTATATATATATATATATATATGATAAAACGAATGTTTTTTACCTGGTATTTTACTGGTAAAGCATGGTCACTTTCACAGTGTTCGTTATGTGCATGGTAAGGAAAGACGGAAGATAAAAGATAGGAGAATTTTTATTAATCACAACAATTGTCTCGAAACATCTAGCATCGCTCTTTCGCGGGTGGGATACTTAACATCCGACGGTGCAGGTGTGTCTCTTCAGGCAATAAATAGATATAACTCGTTAAGATAACAGTTCCGCAATGCATCTTCTCATTTCGCGGAAAGAAAAGCAGCAAAACAAAGGATATATCTTCATTTATATAGGAAATCAAAAATAAAATAACAGATGCAAAAGAGAAACGAACACGCAATACAGTGGAAAAAGTATTAAAAATAACCGTTAATGGATAAGGATGTATAAACGCCCCCGTGCAAGCTGGATGGCGCATGTAAACTCGCTTATACAAGCATCCATGAGGATGTGAGCATGCACACACGTGTGGTTTGGTGCACACACGTTTACATAACGAGTTAAATAGCTACTTGGTGTTTATAAGAATGGAGAGGTTAAAACTAAATTTAATTCGTCCATACCTTAAAGTAAATTTTAGTAATAGTTATTCAAATTCACTCCTTCTGCTTTGTGCGAAAGTACATTTATAGTCATGTAGGCATCTTGAGAGAATCTTTCAGAAATTCTATTAATGATCTTCTTATTTGTCTACTGAGTAGACAGGGATTTCTCGGAGCAGAGTCGGCACCTACTGGAAATGATATTGTATGGTTTTGCGTGCCTTACTATGGCCAAAGTTATGCTACACTTAATTTTATCTACCTTCAGTCGCCACACAAAATCGGCCAAAAATGTTGAATGTCTCTTATTGATTCTTTTGAAGCTGGCGACATGGTTGCAATACCGATTCTTAAACGAATCAATCGTTTGCTCGATGTAAACATACGACCCACCCCTTGTGTGCACGGTACACTTATATACAAGGTTTGTACTCATACAGAGGTTCATCAACTGGCCTTTTAATTTCTCTCTGCATGAGCATTTATTATATATATTTGTATACATGGCAGTTCTGACTTCATTTTAAGACGTTGTTACTGTGTTAGCTATATTATAATCTTTTGTGTCTGGGGAGAATCATTTTCTTTTTGTGCCTTATAATGTAACACACTCACCAATAAAATTTCCACTTATTACTTATTTTTATTTTCCTAAAATTTTCATTGCCTCTTGCAACCGTTTCAATAGTCTTGACTATTGAAAAGGTTGCAAGACGCAACGAAAACTTTAGGAAAATAAAAATAAGAAATAAGTGGAAATTTTACCGGTGATTGTGTTACATAATAAGGCACAAAAAGAAAATGACTCACCCCAGACACAACAGAATATGCTTCAACACACGAACTCAAATAAAGAATCTTGCAAACCAATTCCAAAAACGAAATATATTATAATCACTTCTATCACAATTTGGCCGTATTTGTTGCTTTCCATAACGGTTTATATCTCCTTCGTTGGTATTTAGATGCGTATGTTTGCTATATCCAGTAGCTGGGTTATTGAACTGTTGTCGCATTTTACTATTGTTAATGCGGTGCATAATGAATTTGACTAACTGTCAACGTAATTTACTTTAAGGTATGGACGAATTAAGTTTTGTTTTAACCTCCTTATTCTTGTAAACATCAAGTAGCTATTTTACTCGCTATGTGAAAGCGTGTGCACCAAACCACACCTGTGTGTATGCTTAATTCTTCATAGATGCTTGTATGAGCGAGTGTACTTGCGCCATGAAGCTTGCCCGAGGGCATTTATACATCCATACGTGTTAACGGTTATTTTTAATACTTTTCTCGCTGTATTGCGTGTTCGTTTCTCTTTTGCATCTGTCATTTTATTTGTGATCTTCTAGATAAATGACGATATATACCGTTGGTATATTCTCGTACCCAAATCCAAATTAACATCTATAAAATTAAACCTAATCATGTTAATTTTCAATGGAAATAGACGACCTTGACCTCAAAATAAGTTGAAGAAATTTTCCGGGATTTCCAAGTCTACATTACTAGATTTATGCACAATAAAGAGAGTGTCGCTCAACAGCTCCGAAAATTCGCTATTAGTACATTTTAAAATTAAAATTCCCACTACACCATTTACGGAATCTCTGGAATCTATAATAAAGTGAAACTCATCTGGTCTATCGTTTCTGATCCTGTATTTTCCTTCAAACTCAATTATAGGTCCTCTAGCACCTAGTATAATCTCTATTTCGTTTTAGATGAGCTGGAGCTTGCCATTGCGAATGTTAATGCTTTATAATGTAAAGTTGGATTAATTGATGCAAAGTAATCTAATTGTATAAATTTAATCAGTTTTTTACTTTTGATATTAGCAAACCAACTTATTACTTCATATGAACTAGACCATAAGTTAAGTTTAATTATGTTTCCAAGTTTAGGTATGTGCTTGTCAATATAAATTTACTAATTTTGCCTATATCCAATTTAGAAAGGGATATAAGCCTGACAAAGGGATTAGTAAAGTTGGACTTATGAACTTCGGATTAATTCTAGGAGTTTTAGTAATGTAGATTATGTTCTATCTTCTAGATGCAATCCCTCTACTATTTTCTATACCTGTAAGCTAATATTCAACTAGTTATTTTCAGAAGTTACATAATGTTTCAGAATTTCTTTCCTAACGAAAGAAGAATAGAGTTTATAATCCAAACGGTAAGTATTACCGGTTTTATCTGCGGCTTTTTTCGTAGCTCCGTAACTAAAAGGTGTAATTTTTTCATCATACGTATAGGGAATCGATGGAAGTTTATGTTCCGGATTGTGAGGGCGCGTGGCTTAGTGGTTAGGGCATTCGACTCATGATCGTAAGGTTGTGAGTTCGATTCCCGGCGACGCGTTGTGTCCTTGAGCAAGACACTTTATTTCACGTTGCTCCATCCACTCAGCTGGCAAAAATGAGTTGTACTTGTATTTCAAAGGGTCAGCCTTGTCACTCTCTGTGTCACGCTGATTATCCCCGAGAACTACGTTAAGGGTACACGTGTCTGTGGAGTGCTCAGCCACTTACACGTTAATTTCACGAGCAAGCTGTTCCGTTGATCGTATCAGCTGGGACCCTCGTCGTCGTAACCGGCGGAGTCTTTTAGTCTTTAGAATGTTCCGGATTACATTCCATTGTTCGTCTTCAAAGCTCTCGAGTTGTAGTGTAGTTGGTGGAATCCTCTGAGATTTAAATATCTACTTTAATCCTTCGTCGTTATTGATCAGATCATCGTCCTTCGCCTTCCTATCAAAATGATATACCCGCCTCTCATGCGGGAAATATGAAAGAGGTGGTTTTATCTTAACAATTCTGAATGTTTTCTATCATTCGATGTGGTCAGCAAAATCTGGATATTGTATTAGAGTGTTCATATGATACTTGCCCGATTTCAAACTCCTATTCTTTTGCGTTATATATATCTGCGTGTGTGTGTGTGTGTGTGTGTGTGTGTGTGTGTGTGTGTGTGTGTGTGTGTGTGTGTGTGTGTGTACACTTTATTCTTCTATTCTTATACTTGTCTCAGTTATTTCATTGCGGCCATGCTAGAACACAACTTTAAAGGACTTTTTTTTTAAAGAAATCGATCTCTTTGTAAGCCTAGTACTTATTCTATCAGTCTCTTTTGCCGAACCGCTAAGTTACGGGTTATAAACACACCATCATCAGGTGTCAAGTTATGGCAGGTGGGCACATACACACACACACACACACACACACACACACACACACATACACACACACGCACACAAGGTAGTCATAGCTGAAATCATTTTATGATAGATATACTGAGGCAGGGTCAGGTTGGGGTTAAGTAACAGCTAGAGCTTAAGCTATCAACAGAGTTTCCTTGTGGTTGCTTGATCTGTTAAAATTGCAGTCACTCGTACAATTACAACTAGCAGCTGAATAACCCTCATATCATACTCTGCTATCTTTAGAAACGATACTTTCAGCTATGTAGTTCCGGACATACAAACAGATAAAGGCTGGAGTGCCTTTCATCAGAGATTTTACTCAATATAGGCGCAGGAGTGGCTGTGTGGTAAGTAGCTTGCTAACCAACCACATGGTTCCGGGTTCAGTCCCACTGCGTGGCATTTTGGGCAAGTGTCTTCTGCTATAGCCCCGGGCCGACCAATGCCTTGTGAGTGGATTTGGTAGATGGAAACTGAAAGAAGCCTGTCGTATATATGTATATATATATATTTGTGTGTATGTGTGTTTGTCCCCCTAGCATTGCTTGACAACCGATGCTGGTGTGTTTACGTCCCCGTCACTTAGCGGTTCGGCAAAACAGACCGATAGAATAAGTACTGGGCTTACAAAGAATAAGTCCCTGGGTCGATTTGATCGACTAAAGGCGGTGCTCCAGCATGACCGCAGTCAAATGACTGAAACAAGTAAAAGAGTAATCAGTGTTGACTCGGTGCTAAACAACAAAGCCAGAGTTGGAATGTTTAATTTTTACCCCTATTCTACGTAAACTTACGGCAAATACCTTAGGCCATTTGCTCAACTGCGATTTAAAATTTTACCTATCTTCAGAATTAACCAATTTCCTGTACGAATCTGGACTTATTTTTCATGCGCTTCTAAGAAATAGCCCTACTCGAAATCAAACCAGGAATGTTTAAACTTCAAAGTCAAAACTGCTGGCAAATGATATTATATTTGATTATATTCCTGAACTCTGAACATCTTCAGACACTTTTTTTCTTCCAACTACTCATCTTTAAAGTTAATTTTTGATAGGTGTTGACGGACAAAAGTAAATGTTCAATTTATGCACCGAAAAGACTTCTAGAATGTTCTAGAATCTAGAGCATTTTTAGTGAGACTATAAAAACCTCGAAGTTCAGCTCTCTATCGAGATTACTCGTGTTGTTGCTGAAGGCTATGGTTTACATTAATAAGAAATTTCAACTCTCATCTTTTGGAAATGTCATTATATTTCATTCATACACGCAACACATGAAATTACAAAGAATTGTACTAATGTACATGTATATAAAAAGGCTAATGTATATAAAAATGTAATGTCTATCAAAATGTAATGTATATAAAAATGCTAATGTATATAAAAATGCTAAAGATAATTCTTTGTTCCCTATATTTTTATTGCTATAGAATCTTCAACAACAAACAAATACAAGCTTAATCACCAGATTTATAATTCTATATTATTTTATACTGTTTTATTCGAACTTTGGTTTTTAACCAGTATTTTTTAAAATTTGCAAATAAAATTGATCCCACATTTTCCTAACCCGTCTTTCTAGGGCACACTGCTAAAGTAGACCAAGTGTACACTAATTTTCTAGCATTGGCACTGGGCCTTAAATTTGAAGAATCAATAGAATCGATTACATCGACCTCGAAGCTAAACTAATTCTTATTTTATTGACCTCAAAACGATAGAAGGCCAAGTTTATTGCAAATGCGTTCGAACTCAAAATGAAAAGATATGTGTTTCAAGAAGCACAAAGCATTCCACCGATTCAGTCAAAGAGCCTAGCTATAAGTAAATATCTTATTGCGGTAAATGGGGCAACCTTAGGTAAGTGTCTTCTATAGCTTAGGGCCGGCCAAAGCCTTGTGAGTGGATTTGATAGACGGAAAGTGAAAGAAGCCCGTCATATATTTCTGTTGAAGAGCGTAGGCTCG
>NW_021836140.1:0-22500 GCF_006345805.1 Octopus sinensis
AAACGTTAAAGACTTGTTTTATTTATATTTCCTGAGCGCCATACTAATACAATTGTTCGTTTGTTTTCCACCTGCCTTCGTCTTTTGTTTATTTTCATAAAGCTTCCCGTTATATATTATGCGCTCACGTGGTCTCACTTTCATCCTATATTCTACCAATACCACTATCAACACTTACCTCTACCTTGGATTTTCTTTACCTCTTGGATACTTACCATTGGCTGCACCTCTCTTTCGCGGATCAAAGTGACTTTGCATTGATGTGAAATCCTTAAAAAATATACCACAACGTCTACACATTTCTCACCTTGAACTTTCAACCTTGAACTTGTTCGCATAAACTGTCCCGTTTGTTGTATTTTTATTTTCTCTTATATTACCACTTTTTTTACATTCATTTCATGCTTTCCACATTTTCCTGCATTTTTGTTCTCCTTTCCGTCTTTCTTCCCTCTCTGGATGTCCATACTCCGTTTCCTCTGCCTGCACCCCCCTTTTTTGCCTCCCCCTCTCTCTGCTTCCCTTCTTTCTTTCCCTTTTCCGTTTGCCCCGTCTTTTCTGCCCCTATCGCTTACTTATCTAGTTTTTTCATACGATTATTATTTTTTTGTTTTTTTGAACGTTTGTTTTTCCCCTTTTTTCGCTATCCCTTTTTTTCTATTTTTTTCATACGATAATTTTTGTTTTTTGTTTTTTTTTGTTTTTCGAACGTTTTTTTTTGTTTTTTCGAACGTTTTTTTCCGCTATCCCATCATGCCGGATCCTAGGTCCTACCTCCTCACCCTCCATCACCGTTTGAAGGATCATCTCCGTTCTCTTCCTGTATATTGCCTTCAGCCGTCCGTTAATCTCTCTCTACTTCTTTTAAAAAAAAACCGCTTCTCTAGCCATGTCTCTTTCCTAAGCCGCTGCCTACATCACCGACTCATCCCTAAAGGTTTCCGCCTCCACTTCCACCCTGCTCTCCACTCGGATTCTTCCATCTTACCCATACTCCGCACCACATCTTACCGCCTTATGCGGGCCACCATTCGCTCCAATCTCTCCAAACTACATGCCATCAACCGCCTTCTTCCTCCTGCTTTCTCCACCTTCTCTCCTCTCTGCCGCCTCTCTATGCTCCAAACACGCTACGCTTCATTATCCATTTGAATCACCTCTTCCATCAATTTCTTTCTGATACCAAACTTCGTAAACTCCAATCACTCTTCCATTCCACTCTACCCGACGCCACTACCCCACTCCTCCACCACCACTTCTCCCCTCCCGATAGGCTCCATCCACCCACACCTAACCCCACTGCCCCTCCCTACAACCCCTTCTCCCCTCCCGATAGGCTCCATCCACCTACACCTAACCCTACTGCCCCGCCCCACCACCCCCCACACCTCCCCAATCCTCCCCCTCAGACCTCCACGATACCTACCACCCCTCCTACTTCTATTCCACCCACCCCTTCTCCACTTCCGTCTGTTGTTACCATTCCCCCCGATCTTCCCCTCTCTGCGGCTGAACGCTCCGTCCTTGGTAGGGGTCTGCATTTCATCCCCCTCACTCCATCCTGTAAGGAATTCCAGACGCGAGTTGATGTCCACAGCTTTGTGCGCCGTGTCCGGTTGGGTGCGCATTACCACGACTCCACCCACCCACACCCAACGAAGAGGACTGCTTCACTGGCCTGGGTCGCCGACCATCCCGTGGACGCCTGCCCCTGGCCAGATCCTAGCAGTGGATCTTTTCGCGGGCGCTTGTCAGCGTGCATTGGAGCGGTTCAACTTCTCCAGGCGCCAACGCCGCCTCAACATCTCCCCGGCTGAGCTCTTGGCTCTTCGTTCCCTCCAACGGCGCGCTGACATTATCATCAAACCGGCTGACAAGGGTGGAGCTGTAGTGGTGTGGCGCGCGGACCTCTATAGGGCCGAGGCTTTCCGCCAACTCAATGACACCTCCTTCTATTCCCCTCTGCCCTCTAACCCCACACGTAGCTACCAACAGACGGTATCCTCTACTGTCCACGACCTCATCTCGTCCTCCCGTCTCCCCCGCACCGCATCCAACCTAATTGTGCGAACCCCACGTACCCCCACCATTTACTTCCTCCCAAAAATCCACAACCCAACAACCCTGGCCGCCCCATCGTCTCCGCCTGTAACTGCCCCACGGAGCTCATCTCTAAATACCTCGACCGTGTCCTTGCCCCCCTAGTGGCATCTCTTCCCTCCCACATCCACGATACCAACCATGCTCTCCGGCTTTTCAACTCTTTCTCCTTCCTCCCGGCTCCTCCAAATCCTTTTTACTATGGACATCCAAAGCCTCTATACTGTTATCCCTCACCACGAAGGACTGCAGGCCCTTCGACACTTTCTTGACCTCCGCTCTAACCCTGTACCTGACACCTCCTCCACACTCATTCGTCTGGCCGAACTTGTCCTTACTCTGAACTGCTTCTCGTTCACGGGCGAGTTCTACCATCAGGTCTCGGGAGTGGCCATGGGAACGCGAATGGGCCCCAACTATGCGAACCTGTTCGTTGGCTATGTTGAGGCCAAATATTCTCTAATTTCACTGGTCCCACTCCTGAACTATATGGTCGTTACATTGACGACATTATCGGTGCCACCTCACTCTCCCGCGAACATCTAGATTCCTTCCTCTCTTTCGTCCAATCTTCCATCCAGCCCTCCACTTCACTTCCACTATCTCCAACACCTCTGTCTCCTTCCTCGACATTTCGGTTAGCATTCTTCTTCACTCCACTCTTACCACCTCCATTCACTACAAATACACAGACTCACACTCATACCTCAACTTCTCTTCCTCCCACCCAGAACACACCAAGCTTTCCATCCCCTATTCCCAATTCCTCCGTCTACGTAGGCTCTGTAGTGACGACCATGACTTTGAGACTCAGTCTCAACGTATGGCTCACCACTTCAGCCTACGTGGATACCCCCTCACCACTATCCACACCGCCCTTGCCAGAGCACGGTCCGTGGACTGTGTATCTGCTCTCTCTCCCCGAACCCGCCCTGTAGTCTCCCGCCTCCCTTTCCCCCTCACTTACCACCCCACGACCCTACGTCTCCAACGCACCATTCTTCGAGCTTTCCGTCATCTCCAGTCCGACCCGTCCACTTCACACCTCTTCCCTAACCGACCCCTCCCCTCTTTCAAACGAGCCCACACACCTTCGAGACCTTTTGGTCCATAGCTCCTTCCCTGACCCTACCTCCCAACCCGGCTCGTTCCCCTGCTCCCGCCCGCCCACGTTGCCGCACTTGCCCCTACCTCTCCAACACACCACCGCCTCACTCACTAGCACCCACCATCGACCCTATCCCATCATCCACTCCTTCACCTACACCTCCAGCAATATTATCTATTGCATCTCTTGCTCTCTCTGCAATTCCTTGTACATCGGACAAACGGGACGCCGCTTGGCTGACCGGTTCGCGGAACACCTTCGTGACATCCACCTTGCGAACGACACCACCGGTCTCACGCCATTTCCGCTCCACCGGTCACTCCTTGCAACACCTATCTGTGTTCAGTTTGTCCTTACACAGAGGCCATCCGGATTCCCGTTTGCGCCGTGAACAGGAATTAATCTTCTCTCTTCGCTCTTATACGCCATTTGGTCTCAACTCTCCCCCCTCCTCATCTAACCCCCCTCTCCCCCCTCCTCACCTATCCTTTCCCCCCGACCCCTACTTCTTCAGTCCTTCATCCTTTCACCCCTACTCCCCTTCCCTTCTTCCCTCTTTCTCCCTCCCTCCTTCCCTCTTCCCCTTCCCTCTGCTCCCTCACTCCCTCACTCCCCTTCTCTCTCCCCCCTATCCCTCTTTCATCCTTCCTCCCCCTCCTCCCCTTCCTTCTCCCCCTCCCCCTCTTCTCCCCCTCCCCCTCTTCTCCCCCTCCCCCTCTTCTCCCCCTCCCCCTCTTCTCCCCCTCCCCCTCTTCTCCCCCTCCCCCTCTTCTCCCCCTCCCCCTCTTCTCCTCACTACACTACACGACTTTACACATCACATCATATATGATGTGCCATACTAATACATACACCAACTATACATACTAATACATACGCCATACACACGTCCAGACCCCTCATACGCACTTATACTCTCTCATACACACACACACACACTTATACATACTAATACGTACTAATACATACTAATACATACTAATACATACACCAACCCCATACTTACGCACGTCCAGACCAATCCTACGCACTAATACTCTCTCATACACACACACACACACACACCCTTATACATACTAATACATATACCAACCCTATACATACACACGTCCAGACCCCTCCTACGCACTATTAGCTGGTCCTTCAACCCTATTATCAACCCTATTATCAACCCTATTATCTCCCCTTATTTCGCTCTCGCGTCTCATGTTTGATCTTTGACCTCTGGCCGAAATCAGATCGCCATGTTGATTCGTTAGCTACTGCACGCATTTTTTCCTCTCCTTCTTTCTGTGTTTTTTTCTCTCTGTGTATCTTTCTGTTGAAGAGCGTAGGCTCGAAACGTTAAAGACTTGTTTTATTTATATTTCCTGAGCGCCATACTAATACAATTGTTCGTTTGTTTTCCACCTGCCTTCGTCTTTTGTCTATTTTCATAAAGCTTCCCGTTATATATATATATATACATATATATATATTTTATTCTTTTACTTGGTTCAATTATTTGACTGCGGCCATGCTGGAGTACCGCCTTGAAGGATGTTAGTCGAAAAATCGACCCCAGAACTTATTCTTGTAAGCCTAGTACTTATTCTATCATTCTATCGGTCTTTTTTGCCGGGCCGCTAATTTACAGGGACATAAACACACCAGCATCGTTTGTCAACTGATGCAACGGGGGGAGGAACAAACATACGCACACACAAGTATATACATATATGTATGTATATATATATATATATATATATATATATATATATTAAGTTAATCCAAACAAGAAAGCACAAAAAAAACACAACAACGCGAGGACGTGGAACAAATATAGTATTATTGGACGCTCAGGAAGGAAGGGAAGAAGGAGGGTTTAACGTTTCGAGCGGAGCTCTTCGTCGGAAACATAGGAGAAGGAAAGGTCCAGAGAAGGGAAGACAGAGGGAAAAAAATCGCCAACGGTACACACGACGGGCTTCTTCCAGTTTCTGTCTACCAAATCCGCTCACAAGGTTTTGGTTGGAACTGAATCCGGAACCATGTGGTTGATAAGCAAGCTTCTTACCATACAGCCACGCCTGCACCTAAATATATATATACACTTTCGGTATGTAAATTAGGGACTCCTTCATAGAGTAAATGCTGCATTTATTGAGTATATAAACAGTTTGGCTGCGTGTGAACGCCTCTGCTGAGAACCCAATGAGGTTCGCGAAATCGATTAAGGTTTTTCATCACATGGCGGAGAAATGACTAAAAATTACCCTGTTTATAATTATACCATATGATATATATATACATGCATATATGGGTACAGAATGACACCAACTGTGCAAATAACATGAAATGCGTAAACGAACGAGGAAAAAACGAATGAAATATGTAAACAACAAGAAATGGAATATATATGTATATGTGTATATATATATATATATATATATATATGTGTGTGTGTGTCTGTGTGTGTGTGTGTGTGTGTGTGTGTGTGTGTGTGTGTGTGTGTGTGTGTATTACATGGAAAAATGCGAGCATGAAAAATAATATTCTTAAGATTATAAACCTGAACAATATATTATACCTGGAAAAGTATACGACAAGCTATTACTTCTAGTAAAGTAAAGAATAAGAAACCTTTTAAAATATTGCATCAAAGAACACCAGTTCTTCTAATTTATTACTTTACAGTTCTCATCTTTTTGATTTATTGTAACAAAACTGTTCAGTTAATTTGTAAGTTTGTCTAATGAGTCACTTTTTTTGTATTTAAGGTAGTAAATTAGCCAAATTCTACTTAAATAAGTATAGTGTTACTTGTAAACTATAATAAAATAATTTTTAATATTCAAATTTTAAATTTTAGCTGCAATATTTTAAGTAAAAAGTTTCTTATTCTTTACTTTACTAGAAGTAATAGCTTGTCCTATACTTTACCAAGTGTAATGATGTACGTGTGTATGTGTGTGTGTGTATGTGTGTGACAACCGATATTGGCTTGTTTAAGTCCCAGTAGCCTAGTGGTTCTGCAAAAGAAACCGATGGAATAAGTACTTTTCCAGGTTTATAATCTTAAGAATATTACTTTTCATGCTCGTATTACTCCATGTAATCCATGATTTTTCCAGGCATTGCTGTTATAAGATAATTAATAATGTGTCAACTAATAATTTAAGATTTTAACTTATAAACAACTGAAAGATATTTCAATTTTTCCATGTAAGTGATGATACTATTTCAATTTTTTTCATGCTTAATTTAAATATATGTGACTGAATTATTTGATAGTACTCATCCACACCAAATTAATGGCAGGGAATTTTACCATCTTGTACTATGGCCCACCAAAAGTTACAAACAACAAGACCCAAAAACCATCAGTTACTAGGCTCCCTTAAGTAACCTAGATTTTGAGTTGGGGATAATAGCACTGACTGCTGGTAATCTAGATCTATCAATAATTATTGAATACAACACAGTAATTATAAAAGAATATCAGATATACACAAGTTAAAATTACCTACATCCCGTTAATGTAAATGTGATTTATGAAAAATCCCTTTTAATTAATTTGGAAATTTAAAAAGTAAATTTAGAATATAAGCTCTTTTAACCAATGCCTTTTCTGGACAGCCTTACTACATGCCTTCAGGACTGCTCATAGAGACACAGCCAAAAATGACTATACTCCTACCTCAGTAAATTTAGATGCACATATCTGAAGCATATAACTAAAAAGAAAAGGAAAGCAACTAAAAAGGAAAAGCAAAAACAGCAGAAAGCAAGTTAATTAAAGCTGGATGAGAAAATTAATAATAAAAGTTAAACTTAACCAAATTTAACAGCATATTAAAAATAACTTTATTAAATACTTGAAAAATAAAATATACGTAACGTAAAGTCGACCTCGGTGGAATTTAAACTCTGAGCGAAAAGACAGACGAAATAGCGATAAGTATTTAGCACGGTGCGTTAACGTTTCTACAAACTCGCCGCGTTAGAATATGAGCATTTGTTTCAGAAATACATTCTTATCTTAACATTATAGCTTGGGGCGTTACTTCTTACTTCTTCACTTCCTGACAATAAATTTCATTACATTTCACCTCATAACTATTTTCTAATTTTTGTTTAATACGACTAACGATTCTGAATTCCTCATGCATTTTTCTATTATTTAAGCATAAGAAAATTATGCTTTTATTTTAAAATAAAAATATTTATGTTAATTGAAGATGAATAGGTGTCTTACTGCTCCCGTTGAGGTCGCAGATATTTTGATGTAACTTTTTTTCTACTGAAACAAATCTCATACTATTTATGCCAAAGTGTAGCTGAGGAGGTGTCTTCGTTACAACGGTTGACAGTTTGCAATTTAGTTGAGAACTGAATTAGTAGTGAAGTTTGGAAGCTACTGCGATTGACGAAATGGTGAACTTAAGAATAAGTTCAACCACTACTGTGGTTAAATGATATATGAGAAATTACAAAAAACAAGAGTTTATACTATTAGTCCTTACGTACGTTTGAAATTGTGATCACTTGGAACCCTGCATTGGATGTTCCAAGAACATTTGAATTCTTAACCAGAACGGTTAACCAGAGAACACTTAAATGCATTAATGTAAAGGGATCTAATATGCGTGGAGCTCTAAACTTAGCAGTAGCAATCCTGTATCTATTTGTACACATACGATACTATATATATATATATATATATATATATATATACAAGAAGAAAATAAAACGAAATAAATTTCTTTTACAGAACAAAAGTTAGCACTCATTAAATAGAGGTAAAATAATATAAAGTATTATAGGTTTCCATGAAAAGGCAACTTCCGAGATAATGACAATCGAAACACATTATTTTCCTCAACAGATTTTTCGAAAGGCATAACCCTTGATGGAATACAATATATAATATATAGATACTAAAAATTTATATAAAATATATAAATATGAATATATATATATATATATATATATATATAAAATGCAAAAATACATTCGCATGAGATCGTTTGATCTATATATTCATATAAATTGATAGATATACTTACACACACACACACACATATATATATATATGAGAGAGAGAGAGAGAGATTGGTATCAACAAAATTTATCTATCTATAGATAGATATCCATATATACATATTATATATATATATATTATTTATATATATATGCATATGCACGCGCACACAGGCACACGCACACTCACATACACACACACACACATTTATCAGCCAGTAAAAACAATTCACCGAAATAAAATTATCTTATCTGAAACTAGAATTTCAAAGCAATATTTTTTTTAATGGCGTCAAACTGTTTTATAAGCGTCTGGTTATATAAATTTGTCACAAACCGTTAGAGAGGATTGTTATACTTCCTATCATAGATTGTTTGCCAAGCCTTTCCCTGACAACCCTTTTCGAAGAACTGCGTTAATAATGTAAATAATTTTTTCCCTCCTATCTAGTTTTTCTTTAGATTCTATAGAAAGTCATTTGCTAGCGGGCTCTATCATCTTGCATCAAAGTCATATTAGCGACTCTTGGTGATAGAGAAATTGACCTTTATATCGCTATCTGTTTACATTCTTAGACAAAGCGAAACGTGCCAATACAAAGAGGGAGAATGTGAGATACAATACTAATGTAAGATTTCTTTCTCATAGTCCCACTTTTTGCCTATGCACGTTTCGTTTTATTTTTTAAACATGTTTTCACTATCAACAATAAATTTAATTTGATTCCACTCATTATTTTACTAACAGTTTCTTCAGTTTCTGAAATTTTTACACGGTGCTTTGATTTGTTTGCCTTATACATCTTCGCTTAAATATTTTAATCTTTGCTTTTGGAAATCTTCATGAATATGCGTATTATTCTTCCTGCAGGCGACGAGCTGGCAGAATCATTAGCACGCTGGGCGAAATGCTTAGCGGTATTTCGTCTGTCTCTACGTTCTGAGTTCAAATTCCGCCGTGGTCGACTTTGCCTTTCATCCTTCCGGGGTCGATTAAATAAGTACCAGTTACGCACTGGAGTCGATGTAATCGACTTAATACCTATGTCTGTCCTTGTTTGTCCCCTCTTTGCTTAGCCCCTTGTGGGTAATAAAGAAATAGGTATTTCGCCTGTCTCTACGTTCTGAGTTCAAATTCCGCCGTGGTCGACTTTGCCTTTCATCCTTCTGGGGTCGATTAAATAAGTACCAGTTACGCACTGGAGTCGATGTAATCGACTTAATACCTATGTCTGTCCTTGTTTGTCCCCTCTATGTTTAGCCCCTTGTGGGTAATAAAGAAATAAGTATTGTTCTTCCTGCAAGACAAGGAAGGAAATTCTTTGTTGTCGCTCGATTCATTAGAAATAGCAGAAACGTATCCCTCCTTTAATGTCTTACTGGTTTCTTTTGGAATCCAGAGATGCAATGAATTATGTAGATCGAGATGCACAAATCCCATTAGAAGAACGGGACTGCTAAACAGCAACAACGACGACGACAAATGAAGGTACTCATAGAGGCGCAGGAGTGGCTGTGTGGTAAGTAGCTTGCTAACCAACCACATGGTTCCGGGTTCAGTCCCACTGCGTGGCATCTTGGGCAAGTGTCTTCTACTATAGCCCCGGGTCGACCAATGCCTTGTGAGTGGATTTGGTAGACGAAAACTGAAAGAAGCCTGTCGTATATATGTATATATATATAAGTGTGTATATGTTTGTGTGTCTGTGTTTGTCCCCCTAGCATTGCTTGACAACCGATGATGCTGGTGTGTTTACGTCCCCGTCACTTAGAGATTCGGCAAAACAGACCGATAGAATAAGTACTGGGCTTACAAAGAATAAGTCCCGGGGTCGATTTGCTCGACTAAAGGCGGTGCTCCAGCATGGCCGCAGTCAAATGACTGAAACAAGTAAATGAGTAAAAGAGTAATATCTGTAATGATGAATTTTTTTTCTTTGTAAATAAGAGGAGGCAATATCGTTGGAATTATTGAATTTGAACAACTTGACCTTGTGAGAGAAATGCATGTAGAAGTCAAACATGGCAACTATACTTAAACCGAATACATTTATGTTTTTGATCCCCAAAAATAAACTTGCTTAAAAGACTTACTTGAGAATTTATTGACTGTTCAACTATTTGGTATATAAGATCATTCAATGACTAATCTCCCACATTTGTGGGAAAATGTTTTGTAGATCTGTTGGTGATGGCATTTTTATTATTAATCAAATGAGCACTAAACATACATATTCTCGGGAGAAAGAAATTTTAATTAATTAATATTATACTCTTAGTGATGAAAAGAAATTCTTATTGTAATCATTAACTTTGATCAAGAAATTCTGGGTAAACAACCTGAGAATTTAATGATTTATTAATTAAAAATAGACTGGGGGTGGGGGAAGTAACCATATCTTTAAGATGCTGCATTTTTTTTATTTACATTTGCTAAACAGTTACTCAAACATTACGCTTATTGACAGCCTTTTAAAATTCTTATCACCAATGTGTTGTTAAACAACTCAAGTCCCATCCATCCCGTTTTTTGAAGTGATATTGGAAAATCACAAGGCATCACTTAAGTAATCTCTGCCAACGTAATTTCTACTCTGATTTGCTATTAAATATTGGCTTCAAATTTTGGCACAAGGCCAGTGACTTCGGGTGAGTGAGTAAGTCGATTACATCGACCCCAATGTTCAACGAGTACTTATTTTATCGACCCCGAAGGATGAAAGGCCTAGTCGACTCCACTGGTGCTTGAACTCAGAACGTAAAGATGAATGAAATGCCGCTAAGCATTTTACCCGGCGTGCTAACGATTCTACTTCCTCTCCGCCTAATTTTTGATACTATAAAATATTACAATTATTTTTTATCAAATGCTAACATTCGTGATATTTCAGTCTCCATAATACGAAGAGAAATATAATAAAGAGATTATAACTTCAATGTATAATATCGGTGTATGATCGTGGGAATTAGAATATTCTTTTCTTCATAGTGAAAAAAGCTTATAAGTACCAATACGATCAATATATAAATATAAGTCAATATTTTTGAAGGCAGAGATGACATCAAGAAATACCACTAAGATATTCTACACCAGCGTAAGTTTGGTTCATTCTTCCACAAAATTAAAGCGTTCTTTGAATGTCAGTATATACATTAAAAATAAGTAATTATTTGACTAATAATGAAAAATACTTTATATTGATATCATATTCGCGTTTATACTTTATAGAAATTAAGTACAAGCTATTTTAAACTCTTAAATGCAATGCTATTCACACACTTGAATAACACAATGTATTTGAAAGCCAATCGTAGCCTATGAAGCAGTGTCTGAAAGAGTTCTACACACTGTAGGGCTTGTAATTATGCATGCTAATTTTCATACTTTTCGTAATATAATACCTTTCAATTTGCTTCGGTTACGCATCTTAATGCAAACTATGAAATTTCACAGTGGAAACAGTTGAACAAAATATTTAATTAAAGAATGAAAAAGAAAGACGAAAAAAATCTTGGATGATCGGAGAGAAATAGGTGTTGCATATTTGGATTTCTTAATTTATAAACTTGTAATTTGATGTGATTTTAGGATAACAATGATTTACTATATGGTAAACGATTTCTCAAAATCATGTAAATTTATATTATTTATCATGCTACTGGTGAGCATAATACAGCAATGGTTAACTATGTAATGGCTCAGTGTCTCGGTATTTAGTTCTGAAGCAATTTTCTCTCCTTATTCTTCTTCTTTCGGAAGATGAATGAAAAATCTTTTACAGTTCCAATCTTCTTGCTATAGATCATATAGGTGAAATGTTCAATACTATGTCGCCACAAATCGTATGCTAAAATTGAAAGGGCTCATAAGATATGATTCGTCTATTTCATTTTCGGTTATATTTATTCCATAGTTTTCCGATTTTTCTTTTAGTTTGTAATTTTAACAACAATTTATTATTTCACCTTTCTTCACCGAGCCTATGAATCTTATTGGAAATAAATTCTTATTTGAATCATGATGAAATTTATGTAAACTAACACATATACTTGGAGTCCTTAGAATTAAGGACACCAAATATTTTGTCAAATATTTTGTGAACACAAATTTTCTAGAGATCAAATTTTATAAAATGTGTTTTAGAAGAAACGAGATATCGTAAAAATAAATATGAAACATTCATTTATTTCTCATTTTTCACTGCAAGTAATCAAATCAATTTAATTTTCAGTTTTGTTATTGTGACAAGAAAAAATTGGGGAATACGATCTGTCGTAATATCTCCATCTTGTTTCTTATACTTTTATACTTTACTTCCTTTCTAATCATACTTTTTATGTCACTTATGTGCAGTAAATTTCAGAAGACATTCACATACAAAGTGCTTTATGCAAACTACAGAGCTTATGCAGTTGCGTTAAGCATACTTTGAAATTGGATTTCTTTTCTTGTCTTTTCTATAATGACCTGTCTTATTAAAGAGAGCTAAAACCCCAGAAATATTGATGTACAAATGTGTTTTACTATACTGCTTATTCTGATTTCCTTTCTTAAAGAATTATCAAAAATTTATACGATAAGAAAAACAAATTACACAAATACTTTACTTTCAATAAAAGAGATTCCATGAAAGATATAGACAGAAATGTTACTTTCAAATAATACTGAACTGCATTTAGCATGTAAAAAAAAAACGAAAGGAGAGAGGATCATATCCATGGACGACTACTGCATAAAGAATTAAAAGTTGACTTGATGCTAACACGCTCAATCATTCTTTTAAGTTGTTACACATGAGTATATTTGCTGAAAATGTTTGTATATCTCAGTTATGCAACTGAGAAGATACATAACAAAAGGAATTTGGTCAAAAATTAAAATATGTCATTGAGAAAATGTTGAAAGTGCTATGAACTTCTGAGCCTTAAAATTGATACTTAGCCATTAAAGATTACCGACCGTTTCTTAAACTTGAACTTAAACACTCGTTTTTCCTGATTAAAAGAATGAAATTACGGTATGAACACATTGCACGGACATTCTTTTGAAATTTGTGTGTGTGTGTGTGTGTGTGTGTGTATGTGTGTGTTTGTGTGTGTGTGTATGTGCGTGTGTGTGTATGTGTGTGTGTGTTGTGTGTGTGTGTGTGTGCGTGCGTGCGTGCATGTGTAATTTGTAGAGGTAGCAGATATAACCTTTACTTCTCCGAGAAGTTAAATATATTAACTTTCTCATTGAAGGCGGCGAGCTGGCAGAAACGTTAGCACGCCGGGCGAAATGCTTAGCAGTATTTCGTCTGTCTTTATGTTCTGAGGTCAAATTCCGCCGAGGTCGACTTTGCCTTTCATCCTTTCGGGGTCGATAAATGAAGTACCAGTTGCGCAGTGGGGTCGATGTAATCGACTTAATCCGTTTGTCTGTCCTTGTTTGTCCCCTCTGTATGTAGCCCCTTGTGTGCAGTAAAGAAATATATTAACTTTCTCAGCACATTTACTCATTATGAACAAAGAAACATTCTGTCTTCCTGAAAACTCGGTTTCAGGCTCCAACAACTCTCTCATACTCTGCAATCCCAATCCCAACACTCATTTAGTTTATAACATTTAAAGCATGTACAACCCCATAACCTAAATATAACAACACAACAGTAACGAAAACAAAAAAGAAACCAACACACCAAATCCGCCACAATAGACACCCAAATCTCCTTCTCCTTCACCCAATCTACCACGCATAACGAAACCACCGGCCACTCGCCCTTATAGCTACGTAACACAACCTGCAAATACAACATAAATGCTCTACAATATACAAAGCTATAATAATGCTATAATAATGACTCCTATAAAGAACTGATGGACTGCTTTCTTTGACGTATACTCCATCAATTCTGGCACTCCGCAGGTTTCGGTTTTGTCTCCGCAGTATTCTTTCTACACATTACGCTAAAACGGCACAGTTTTAACTTATAGAAATTTATCAATGATCCTCCAACTGAACCATACCTGTTGTATCTCTTTCAGCAGCCCAAAGGTACTTTTACTACACTTAGCCATTAAACATTATCGACTGTTTCTTAAACTTGAACTTAAACAAACCTCCTTAATGTCGCTAAAAATACCAGGCCTTTCCATCACTAATGTTCTATCTTGGCAAATGCACAACCTCAAAAAAGCCAAAAATGCATTAAAAGACCCACTTTACTTTTCTTGAGTCAGAATACAATTTAGTCTCCAGCAACTACTAAATCTCTCTATAAAGCTAACGAGACCCATCACGAAGTATAGCATGCACATCTGGGATAGTGCTGCTGTTATACACAGAGTTATCCTAGACTACATTAAGAAAGGTCATTTCATCGATTGGCGTGAAGCTGTTCACAATCACGCCCCTATCTCTTACATATATAAATGTTATCTCCTCTTTTGTGTCGTTACAATTGTGGCCACTGCTCTTCAGAGCTAGCTCGTCTTGCTATTTCACTACTTAGGTAATCCCAACTCACTCGCCTATTCTCGTATCGTTATCCATTTCTTTACTACCCACAAGGGGCGAAACACAGAGATGACAAATACAGACAGACAAACGGATTAAGCCGATTATATCGACCCCAGTGCGTAACTGGTACTTATTTAATCGACCCCGAAAGGATGAAAGGCAAAGTCGACCTCGGTGGAGTTTGAACTCAAAACGTAGCGGCTGACGAAATACCGCTAAGCAATTCGCCCGGCGTGCTAACGTTTCTGCCAGCTCGCCGTATCGTTACCTATATTGTATCTGCACAAACTAATAAATCCAGTTCTTTCTCCTTAGAACTTTGGCATTCTGGAATTCTTCCCCTGTACGGATTGTTCCCCCACAGCTCTCTCCTTGTAATAGTTCAAGAGGAACGTAAACTGCATCTGTCTGCGTCTATCTGGTTTGGAAAGCCTGCGAAACATTGGCTATTGCTCTTACATTAAGATAAAATGCTCTATAAATACTTGTAATACAATCTTTGTTGAGGAGGTTTAATCATACAGTTTTGCCCATCGTGGAAGATACCTTTCTTATCGTCTAAATATTGTCGGATATGAAACTATCAGTTACGATGAATTAATCTATACATTGTAAATTCCTTTACAATATGTATGTGTGGTTTATTCTCTTTTATATATCTATATGTAAACACACACAAAAAACATACACACATTTTCAAACCCATTATTCACTTTTACACACAAGTACACAGAAATGCATCATTATCTTCGTTTTCAATTTAATCTTATTTTGGCTAAGTTTCCTTATTTATTCAGAACATGGTTATGAAAAATATATAATTTAATGAACAAGCATCAAAATTAACCATTCCTACTATATTACATTATCTACGTATAATAAAATTATTACTTCATCAAACTGGCCAATTCCAATTAGATTTCTATTCAGAAGGTCAGAGAAAGAGACAATAGAGTGTAAAAGGGCTTATATCTAAATTAAAACATTTGACAGTGTCAAGACTGAGTACTATTGATCACATTGTGTCAGATCAGTAACAGTATCGCCATCCTTCCACAACACAATCTTATCTACTTACCGAGCAGATACACAAACTCTAAGTCAGCTCTATCTCTTAATCATTTCAATTTATTCCATTATTAATTTCCTTTTCAGCCAAACTGGCTGCTCTGAAGACAAGTCTTTCGCATAAGAATATTCCCATTAAGTTGTTTCAATGACAACACAGCAGTTTGTTAATTCTACTCGTACTATCTTTCGATTGTATTGTTGTCATGTCAAAATTATGGTAGCTTACCGTGTTATGATAAACTTTCAATATGAATTAAAAAAAAAAGAGACGACAAAGAATGAATAAATAAATATACTGTTTTATAATGTCATTGTACTCTAATCAGTAAGGTATTGGCCTCGTGGGAATAGAATATTTCCCCTTGTTGAGAGGAGAATTGAATGACGCCTATCTTACTGCTACCAGAATATGTAGTCATTATTTTTGAAATTATATTGGATGAGTTGGTCGAATGCGTGATGATATTGTCTGTAATATGAATGACCAAAACACTTTCAGCAGAAAAGAGCAGTGGGTTGTTAGCAGAAGGAAGCCAGAGTAGAGATAGTGATAGGTAGACGTAAGTAGAGATGATTAGATCTGTCGTTTGGGAATTGCTGGAAAGCAGTGGCCGGTGATATACTGTTGACTAAATTGGTGAAGCTATGGCAGCATGACGTAAATGCGTTTTAAACTACTACTACTACTACTACTAGTGATGATGATGATGATGAGGATGATGATGATGGTGGTGGTGGTGGTGGTGGTAATGGTGGTAATGATAGTGGTGGTGGTGGTGGTGGTGATGATGATGATGATATTGATGATGATGATGATGATGATGATGATGATGATGATGATGATGATGATAATGATGAGGATGATGATGATGGTGGTGGTGGTGGTGGTGGTGGTGGTGTGGTGATGATGATGATGATATTGATGATGATGATGATGATGATGATGATATGATGATGATGATGATGATGATAATGATGAGGATGATGATGATGGTGGTGGTGGTGGTGTGGTGGTGGTGGTGGTAATGGTAGAAATGGTAGTGGTGGTGGTGGTGTGGTGGTGGTGGTGATGATGATGATGATGATGATGATGATAAGTGCTGTGTTTACGAAGTGAATCTAATCCATAATCCAACCAAGCTTCTGAAATGGAATAAGTCAGTGTGTAGTGAAGAGAAGAAAATTACTGATGTTTCAAACAGAACTGTACTTCTCTCTATGAAAAGAAGCATATATTTTACTTAGGGGAACCATCCAACTTATCTATCTATGAAAGCATGAAAAAAATATATGATCCTTGTGATTTCTTTTCTTTTTTGCACTTTTGCTTAATCTTTTCAGCTTAATGTCTTATTAATAGCATGCTGTGAGCAAATCTGACATTGGCTTTGCTCCTCAGATTTAAAGGAAAAGATAAATGCGAGGATGAGATACTTATAAAGTAATATTAACATTTATAGAATTCAGAGAGAGATGGATTTTCGGAAATTGCAAACTACTTTACTTATACCTCTTAACAAATACTATTTAAGCTAATTTTGTCTTTCGTTATCAAAGCTCTGATTAAATGTGTACCAGTCAAGTACTGCGACTAATTAAATTGATTATAATCATTTCTCACCGTCATAGAATTGCTTAAAATAATTATTATGGGGTTCTAACTACTATTCAAAAATATCGCATGTTTATGCGTTAATAAAAATTAACTTATACAATGCAATGTTTGAAATAACTTAATTTGTAAGTTCTGTTGTTAAGAAAAAGAATACATGTTCAATTTCAGTTGGAAGAAAAGGATTATTATTACTGGATTTGAATTCCAAAACTAATATTTAGAACTTTAGCATTTTAAATGTAAAATATTGGAGGCTTTACCACAGTAATGCAGTTTGTGATAAAAATGCAACAACCAGCTTCATAGAACACTTACGTACTGACTTCACCAGCATAATCATAGTTGTTAGTTGTACGTATATGCCCTTCCTAAGAATTCCATCTTTTGTACTGGAAACTTTGTGTTAGACCGTGCATTGCAGAGTATGTGCTCGAATCGAAGCTCTCTCTGAACTACACTTTACTTGGATACCCTCAAGTTTGGTTTTCTCCACGATGTTCCATGTTGCATGTTGATAACCTTCTAGCAGTAACATTTTAAAATATATATTCTAATAACACCCGCACACACCATCTGAATGCAGTCGAGGCACAGTATTGAATTTAAACTGATTCTATGAAGTAATAATAATTATTCGCAGCACTTGACTGGTACACATTTAATCAGAGCTTTGATAATGAAAGACAAAATTATGGATTTGTAAGTTCTGTTGTTAATTCTGAATGTTGTGTTGATTATCATATGTTCATTTATCGCTTTGTAAGCAGGAGATATCACAGACAGACGTCATGCAAACCTAAGCAGATAAAACAGGATTATTTAGCTTTATTATTTATTATTTATCTAAAGCCTAAAATAGTACCGGGGTATGTAAAGAGGAATTACGAATGTGAGCGACAATGGTAACTAGCAACTTAGATGAAATGATGCTTATCGTGCAACGAACGAGACTTAGAAAAGAGTAATATCCAGTTAAGCGACAAAGTATATTTGGATATTGTTCAGAGAATCTTTCATATGAATAGGTGATGTAAACTTACCTTGTGGGTAGAAATTAAGAGAATGGTATATTTTAAATAAAAGCTTGTCAAACTAGTTTCTTTTCATAACACCAAGGCAGGACTGAACCAATGCAGATATCAAAGAAAGTGCTCAGGATTTCATTCTCCTTATTGTTGCTCGACTTCAGCAGCCTTTAAAATCACTGGTCCTCTACCAAAGATAAAGTCAAATCTACATCAGAGTATTGATCACGAGAGTCGGTGCTGCTTCTAAACACATATATATACGCACACACACATTCTAGAGGGCACCCAAATGTCATCATATCTCGGAAGCGTATCTTTTGCAAACAATTCAGGAAAATTCTGAGATTTTTAAACGGCGCCCAAAATCAGTCAATTCACTTCTTTGAATATCCTTCACTACATTCTCACTTGTCATGATCAATTAAAAATCAACGCTCTGCATATATAAAGATTTTATACTAATGTTGAGTTGTGTAGGATCACAATATCTTTATATAACGAACGTTACATTGCTTTCAATGAGCTAGGAAATGCCTTAGTCCAAATAAATGTTGATGAAAATAAAACTTAAAATATACCATTTTCTTAATTTCTACCCACAAGGTAAGTTTAGATCACCTATTCATATGACAGATACTCTGAACAATATCCAGATATACTTTGTCGCTTAACTGGATATTATTCAATGGCCAACACCCTAAAGTCACTCATTGACCTTCAATCTCTTTTCTAAGTCTCGTTCGTTGCACTATAAGCGTCATCTCATCTAAGTTGCTAGTTACCATTGTCGCTTACATTCGTAATTTCTCTTTATATACCCCCATGCTATTTTAGGCGTTAGATAAAAAAATCTTTGCTAAATCCTTATTCTCTGGCAGCACAGTCCTAGAAATTTTTTTCTGTCTTTTGGCTAATGTTTTCCATTCAGTCATTAAAATGAAAGAAATCAAACCGATTACTTTTTTTAAGAAACGGTATTTAGAAACATACTTGCATGCGCATGTACATACACACACGCACATACATACATGCATACATACATACACACACACACACACACATACACACACACATACATACATACATACATACACACATACATACATACATACATACATACATACATACATACATACATACATACATACATACAGTTTGCTGGACATTGTTGTAGAGCTAAAAAAGAAGTAATTTCTACTCTTCTCCTCTGGAAGCCATCTACTCGCAATACCAGAGGGCGCTCACTCTCCTACCCTGATGTAATCTCCAGGGATACAGGCATCCAGCAACAGGACCTCCGTAATGCTATGATGGACCGTGAAGTCTGGCGTAACATAGTAAATTCCATTGTCTCCACCACGGTCGAACAATGATGATGATGATTTTGTACCACACAACACAATAAGAACATAAACTAAGCAGCACTGAATAACCAATATGTATTCTGTGTTGAACAGATTTGGAAAACATCTTTACTTCTTACATTTAACTGTCGGCATCAGATTTCAGTTACTTATGACGGTATCAGCCAGCAATGACATTGTTTATTTTATAGATACAGCTCAAGCAACATTGATACTTACAGTATCGAAGTGTGTAATGTTTTACAAGTAATGAACTTCTTACTCAATTACGTTTATACTTCTGAATGTTGTGTTGATTATTATGTGTTCATTTATCGCTTTGTAAGCAGGAGATATCACACAGACAGACGTCATGCAAACCTAAGCAGATAAAACAGGATTATTTAGCTTTAACGTAATTCAATAAACATTTCCTTATATTTTCCCTATCGACCATTCAGTCCTGAAGTTTTCGAATTAAAGCTTAATACCTTCTTGGTTATTAAACTTCGTTGTTTGTAGGGGTTTTTTTTCTCCTATTTTTGTAATTAACTCCAGGCCAACTCAATGAATCAAAGCTATTGGATCTTTTCGGTTTGAACAGCAGTTTTTTAAAATAATTTCCACGTAACTAAACACTTTTAAACTTCGTATACTGGTAGAATGTGTTTATAAAACATCTTTTTCTCTTGGCTTTATTGAGAAAATTCTATAGTTTGTAAGATATTTGTTATTTTTTTGTCTTCAATTTCTGCAATTTCAACCAATCAATGACGTCTATTGAGGTGAAAACATTCTGTGCCGTATGAATATGTCCCTCGTTTAAGAAACAGATTGGGTTTATTTACATTTCTGAAGAAAAAAGATACCTTTCACCCACCCCAAACCCTAACTAACCATAATCCTAAAACAGATTGAAATGCAATAGATCGATACTAAGGTCATAATTATGGGTAACAATTTCATATGACACCGCTACAAAAAAACTGCTGTTCAAACCGAAAAGATCCAAGCTATTCAAGCCATTATCCTTCCGTCAATTTTTAAGCATAATATACGAGAGACTACAATATTCTGATTGCGCATGGGTTGCAAGTTATTCATCTGCTATTTCCATCAAGTCGATTGAAAGAGTTGTGTTTCGTTCCTTCATTGACTTGATATAATTTTGGTAGTAGACAGTATGTGTGAGTGAGTGTGAAGGAAAAAGCAGAAATGCAAGAAAAGGAGTTCTTCATCCATCAGGCGACGACTTAGGGAATTGGTGAATTGGTAGAATACTTAGGGAGTCACGTGCTTTATGGCACTTCTTCCGGAAATTTGCATTCTTAGTTCAAATCTCGCACAGATCAACTTTGCGTTTCATTCCTCCGAGATTAATAAAATAAAGTATCATTCAAGAAATGGAGTTGGTATAATCCGCTGTTCTTCACTTCTACAAAACGTTTCGAGCTTTGTTTCTAATTTAGAAACATTTGAGTTCCATCGGTTTGGTGAACAGTAGAGCACCGGAGAAAATGCTTTGCGGTGTATCTTCTGGCTGTCTATATGCTGAGTTTAATTGTTTAATTTTGCCTTTCACCTTTCTAGGGTCGATTAAGTATCGACCAGAGCCGGTGTATTTGTCAATTTACTTCATACATATATGAAGTCATTTCCTTCATACATGTATATGCCTACATTCATTATATATATATATATATATTTCAACAATTGAGGGTAAAATTAATTAATTATTAATCAATTTCACCAAGTATTCAGTATGTAAAGGGACCATTATAGGCGAATTCAAAATATTACATTATATATAAGGGCTTAGTAAAATAAATTACTTTGCCACATACTGAACTCATTAGAAATAGCAGCTAAAGAAATTTCTTCAGCTATTTCTAATACTTAAAGAAGATCTCTCTCAGATAGAGAGATCTTCTTTAAGTATTAGAAATAGCTGAAGAAATTTCTTTAGCTGCTATTTCTAATGAGTTCAGTATGTGGCAAAGTAATTTATTTTACTAAGCCCTTATATATAATATATATATATATATATATATATATATATATATCTGTAAATGTAGTATGTGCGTGTATGCAGGTATGTGCATATATAGACATGCGGATTTGCGCGCATACGGGTATGTGCGTATATAGCCGTGTTTTACTCTTATTGCTTATTTTTTATACTTCTTTACACTTTTCTCTGTATTGTTGTCCTTAGCCCTGTTTTTACTTGTGCATGTGCGTATATAGACGTGTGTATGAACCTTTTTGGTGCGCGCGTGTATGTGAGATTGTATATATATATTTGGGGAGGGCAAATTGTGTGGGTGAGTATGTGTACGTTTCAAGTGAGGGTGGATGAGTGTATACTTATAGGCGCATGCACGTAGGTGTGCGGGCGTACATGTGTAGGTATGGACATGCGCACTTACGCGAATACTATGAACAATTTTTACCCCGCCTTACTTTTACTCCCTCTCCTCACTTAGCGGCCATTCAAATAGCTCTTTTGTCTTAATAACAGTAAATCACACAGTAATTTCCGTTTGTTTAACGGTTATTTTCATACCATTTTTTCTAATGGCCGGATAACTGATGAGATGGCGGCGTGGTTTTCCACCCCGACATCCGAAACTCGGAGTTTATCATGGCTACCGAATAATTGTCACATATTACATTTACAAATAAATTCTTCTATTTGCATAATATCGAGGTCT